>NW_028229514.1:19699102-19909886 GCF_053477565.2 Lygodium microphyllum | reverse complement strand
ATGTTATCTGCTCATTGACCGTTGGTCTTGCTTGCAGTTTGTGGGATACGCGACAAATGATCAGCCAGAACATGGGAACGACCAGGCTTAGTAATCACCTCAAAGTCGAACTCCTGGAATAGAAGGAGCCATCTCATCATTCGTCCTTTCACATCTGCTTTGTTCATTAAGAAGGATAGGGCCTCATGATCCACATAAAATTTAAAGTGGGTGGATAGGAGGTAATGGCGAAACTTTTCCAAGGCAAACACCATTGCCAAGCACTCCAGCTCGGTCACTGTATAGTTCCGTTCCCTATCAATGACTTTTCGGCTTGCGTAATAGATCGGTTGATCCAACTTTGAGGAGCCCTTTTGGCAGAGGACAGCACCTAAGTCTTCAATTGACGCATCAGTGTGTACGTGGAACTCTTTCGTCCAATCAGGAGGTTGCAGAATGGGTGCCTCTATCAGACACTGTTTCAGAGTGTGAAAGGCTTTGTCACATTCTTCCGTCCAAGTAAACTCTGCATCTTTCCTCAGGAGCTTATGCAAGGAGGTTGCCTTTGTCGCAAAATGGGCTATGAACCTTCTGTAGTAACCCACATGGCCTAGGAATCCCTCTCAACTGTTTGAGGTTGGTGGGTGCTTGCAGAGCTGAGATCTTTTCGATCTTTGCAGGGTCTGTTGATATCCCTTGTGCAGAGACAATGTGGCCCAACAGAACTCCAGAAGAGACCCCAAAGATGCATTTGTCGAGGTTGAGGGAAATCCCATACTCCCGGCATCGGTCAAAGCATTGTTCCAAATGTCCCCAGTGTTCACTGATCAAACTATAGACACAGAAGTCATCCAAATATACCTCAATAAAGTCATGCAGACGATTTTGAAATGCGGCCATCATGACTCGTTGGAAAGTAGCAGGGGCATTGCAGAGCCCAAATGGCATCACTCGGTAAGCGTAGGTCCCCCATTCTGTGGTGAAGGTTGTTTTGGATTGGTCTTCTTCTGCGATTTGGACTTGGTTGTATCCACTGAATCCATCCAGAAGGGAATAAAGCTCATGTCCTGCCACTGTGTCCAACAGTTGGTCTGTGAAAGGGATATGAAAATGATCCTTCTTTGTCTTGGAATTAAGTTTTCGGAAATCCACACATATTCGCAATTTGCCATTCTTCTTGGGTACAACCACGATGGGTGAAACCCATTTACTGTTTGCCACTGGATAGATAAACTCGGCTTCCAGAAGCTTCAGCAGCTCCGCTTTCACCAATGTGGAATAATTCGGGTTCATCCGCCTCTGTCGTTGCCGTACTGGCTTGGTATCAGGCTCCAAGTCAATATGATGTTGACATATTGTGGGATCAATCCCCTTTAGGTCTTTGTAAGACCATGCAAACACATCCAAATTTTCTTTCAACAAGTTGTACAAAGTTAACAACTCCTCTTCTGGGAGACTGCTACCCACCTTCAAGTGGCGTTCAGTGCCTTCTGAATCCACAAAGGTTAACTGCCTTTCACCTTCTACTTCACGGATGAAGGTCCCGCGGACTGCTTCTGGATACAGATCTGACTCCTTCAAGGGAGTGATATCCTCTTCTGATGTCCCACTAGAACCCACTTCTTCTTTTGGTGGAGACTTAGGTTGCTCCTTGAGACGTTGAAATGGGATAAGAGCCATTTCGGGTTTGGTTTCAAAATTAATTACCTCATGGCTTGAAGACTCATCTTCTGAAGATGACACATCCAGAAACGTCACATAACAGGGACCCTCTGATGCCTGTTGGGTTGGTGGGACTGATGTTTGTTGGCACGGTGCATCATCATCATCTTTCTTTGGCAAGGATAGGTTAGGATGGCATGAGCCACTGCTGAAAGACGGCTTGCTCTTCTTAATCCATTTCTTATAAAGGTTTTGCATAGAATATCCATTTACCAGACCAAATGGTACCATCATCATTCTGTCCCATAGCATGAGCTCATCGGCTTCTGATGCTTCTGGAACTTCTTCCTCAAATGTATCCTCTTCAGGTGGGATAGACTCTTCTGGCTCACTTTCATCACCTTCTTCGTCCATATCATATCCATCCTCTTCTATCTCTATCTCTGTCTCTGCGTCTGCTTCTGTTTCTGCTTCTGTGTCTGTTCCTGCTTCTATGTCTGTTCCTGCTGTGACCATGTAACAGGGAGAGCAGTACATCCATGCTTCTATCTCACTATCAGAAGTGATTTCAGAAGTCATTCCCGATTCAGGCAGGAAGTATTCACCCATTGATAATGGCTTGGCATCTTTTGGAAGTCGGACTACATTATCCACTGTTAAGGAATGTGCCACTGTTTTCTTGGGAAGGATCTGTTTGACAGCATCGTCGTCTGCTGATGTTCCATCTGTAGCCTCATTAGGGGAGTCAGAAGATAATTCCAAGGAGGTGGATCCATGTCCTTTTTGAGAACCATATAGTTTCAGCACCACTTTGTTGGGTCCTCTACCTAAGGTCAAGGTTCCTTTGAACCAATCCGTCCTTGCTCGGGCTTCAAAAAGCCATGGTCTGCCTAGTAACAGAGGATAGGATGTACCATAAGAGTTTGGCTTCACCACCAAATAGGTCAGCCAATAATCTTTCCCAGCCACTGTAGTCTTCACATATGGAAGAATGCCCAAAGGCTTGATTCTACTCTGATCCGCCAGTCAGATGAGCCATTGGGTTGGTTGCACACCTTGTAGGCCTAGATCCTTCATTGTCACATCCGTCATAATGTTCACTGATGAACCACCATCAATCAGTGCATTTGCAATGAAGCAGCCTTCTATCCACACGCCAGTCTCTGGAGTACCTGGATCTAGGAAAGCATTAGCCACATCCACTTCTTTTACAAGCTCTGGAGCCTTGTTGGACTTCGTCACTGTTGAGGGAGCAATCCTTAAACCACGTCTTTTTGTCAGTATACTTTTGAACCTTTTCCGGCAACTGGGGGACAACATCAATAATTGTCGGAATGTGAGGTTTGGTTTAAAGGTATCTAGATCTCTAACTAGATCGTATTCCTTAATAGGATCCACTGGCTTCTCTAACCGGTTAGGGAATGGGGCAACACCCATTTTCATTTTCCCTCTTCCTTCCATCAGAGGAATCATGGGAGCTTCTTCTGCCACCTGTGGCACTTCCTCCTCTTCTGTATCCTGGACCTCTGGTCCTGTCTCTGTAACTGTCTCTGTAACTCTCTGTGGCACTGTAGGGCTCTGTACGGCACTGTTAGGCTCTGTTCTGTTCTGTTCTTCTGGTGGAAGATTGAACTTCACTGTTCTGGCAGGAGGGTTATTTTCTTTTTGGGTAGGTGGTTCCTTCTGCTTTGCACGCGTGATGGCAGCAACTTCCAATTCCACCAAATTAGAGGTAGGCTCTTGGGCCTTAGACGGACTATCAGTAGCACTGTTTTTCACTGGGGCTGGGCTTGGACAGTCTTTTGCAGTGTGGCCTTCTCCTTTGCATCGACTGCATAAGGGCTTGTAATCCACTGACCTTCGAGGATTTGGACAATTTGGTGAGATGTGTCCCTTTTCTCCGCATCTGTAACACTCCACTTCTGATCTCTGACCACCGCCAGACTGTCTGCCTCTGTAACTTTGGGAAGGAAATCTTCTGGGTCCGAAATTAGGACCAAACTCTCTAGGCTTGGGTCCAATATCTTGTGTTGTCATTTTGGATTCTAGCAAGTTAAATCTTGCGTCTTCTTCCTTTCTTCTCCTATCATGCATCTCCTTCAGAGAGCAAATGTCCTCTGTATGGTTCTTCCGCAAACAGTAGGAACAGAAGGCTCCAGGGATTGTTGGTTTTCGTGTACATTCAGTGGCTAAATGACCTGCTTGATGACACTTACCACACGAAGTATTTGACCGCATCACATCTCTTCCTGCTCCTGCAACGTTGGATATGCTCGCTGTGTTCACTTTCAGCGTCTGTAGTTGCTCTGTAATCACATCCATCAACTCCTTTTTGATGTTTGCAACTGAGTTGGATAAATAATCCTTCAAGCTTTCTCCTCTGGACGTACTGGCAGGAGGGTTTTAAGGAGTCTCTGTAATCACTGCATAAACTGGTTGGGCTGGTACAGAGGGGTCTCTGTTCTGGTTCTGATTCAGAGCTCCTGTTTGAACTGTTGGCTATTGACTCCAGTTGGTAGGGTTCCACTGTTGCTGCTGATTTTGCATTGAGGAAATTGGTTGGGACCATTGTTGTTGTGGTTGAACCATCATTTGAGGCATGGATTGTGGCCACTGAGGATTTGGTGCACTGTACTGTGATACCGGGGGCATCTGTTGGTAGGGATAGGGAACAGTCCCTGGGACTGCATTTGGTGGGTGCATCATTCCTGGCACCAGAGGAGGTAGGACTCCTCTTCCTGTATTCATTGCTAATCTAGCTTCCACTTCATCATACAGTCTAGCACCTTCTGTTGCAGCTTGCAGGGTGGCTGGTCTTTGTAGCTCCACAAACTTACGGACTTCTGGTTGTAATCCTCTGAGAAACACTCCCTTCTGAATGCCATCATCTAGATTATGGTTAGTCCATCTCTTTAGGATGGATTCCATTCGTGAGACATAGGCTTCCACTCTTTCTCCAGAGGACTGACTTAGGTTCATAAATTCCTCTCTCATCCGCTCTTCAAAACCTTCACGCCTGAATTTAGTGAGGAAGGCCAACTTCAGGTCATCCCATGTGCCAAAAGTTCCTGCTGCTTGTCTCTCGTACCACTGAAACGCCGCGCCCTTGAAAGTGGCGGGGAATATTGCTAACCAATGCTCAGGGGTTCTGGCATTGTTAGCCACACATGCTACCATAAACTCTGCTACATGAAGATCGGGGTCTTCATTGTACTCTCCCTTAAATACTGGCAATGGGACTACGTTCGCTGGTCTGTCATCAATATTTCCAGGACGGATCTGGCTTGGAAGTGGGCCTCCAGCAGGAGGAGGAAGGGCTTGATGTGCCATTGGGACTTCTGTAAAGAGTTCCGCAAGGGCGTCAAAGGCGGCTTCTGTTGCGAGCTCGCTCTCGGCTCTGATTCTTGCTTTCTCTCTTCTCACGTACCTCTGGACTCGTTCCAACGCTTGCCTTTTTATTGCGTCATTCATCAGGGGGTTGACTCCACTATGTTGTTAGTGCTCCACAGAGGGTTAACAGAAGGCTTCAGTCTCTGGAGGACTCTCTTGCCAACATTTCTTCTACTTCTTTCCTCTCAACGTCCCTAAATTCTGCTTTCATGCCACTGCACAGAGGAAGGTATTCGGTTCTGAAGGTGTCAAAATGCATACGTCTGAGCATTGTGGTGGTGCCATCATCATAGTAATGCCAGCTTCTGATGGTTTCAACAGTGTATGCTGTGAAAAACACTCTGTCTACCAACTTCCAGTGGGTTGCTAATTGAACAAACAGAAGATTATCAGTACACCAAGCATCCCATGTATCTTGCTGTTGAGCATCCACGAACAAATTCCAACTCTTTTCCTTCTTGTCCCTGTGAACCTCTACAGACCAAGACTCCTGAAGCTTCTTCACAATCTCCCACTTGATGATGTCTGGAAACTTCTCAATGAATGCCAAATCTTCCATGGATGTTCATTCTCTCTATTTTTGCTCTTCAGTTTGTTCCCAAACAATTTGCCACCAAGATGCAAGTTTCTGCTGCTTCAATAGGAAGAGGAAACTGTCCACCACATAGAGCATGCATCATGATGGTGATATGTTTCCGCCATTGTGGGATGAACTTCTTGTGAAAAGTGGCTTTGATTATGAGAAATTCCAACTCTTCAGTGGAAGAAGGAACTTTACAAACATCCATTGAATTCTTCTCTTCTTGGCAATGCCATTTCCTTCATTTTCAACCTCTTTTGGTGCTTGTTGATGGCAAGTTTCCCCGGCTGCGCACCAAAAACATGGAGCCCCGAGAGGAACACCAAGGAAAAGGGAATTCTCTTGCAAGAAAATCTATCTTGTAACATCAACAAGCTTGTTTATCATGTTTCATATGATCACCACAAAGAAAAGAACACCAGGCACAACAAATCTTCATGCAGCATCATGTAAATCTCCCACGGTTTTTAATAGAATCAACCATATTCTTCAACATCTTCATAAAATCCATCAATAGAACAAAGAAAGCAAAGAAGTACACCATCTTTGAATGGAAATACATCACATAGTATTCATCTTCAATATCTTCATAGTCTTCTCTCTCAATCTCTCATATACAATCACTCTGTTTTAGTAGAATTGGCTATCTCTGACTCTCTCTCACACACTCCATCAATAATACATCATATCCTCACTACAATCTCTCAAAATTACTCTCAATAATCACTCTTAGGTCGTGGATACCCCTCCCAAGAGGTATGTCTGATATGAAGGGTCACCAGAGCCACTACAGTGTCTCTTCACAACTCACTACTGTCACTTCACTCTAGTCTTCTCTTGAGTCTTCAGCAGCTACTTCTTCCACTTCTTTCAGCTCTTTTGCACTTGTATTCACCTCTTTCCAAGGCTAGAAAACTTTCCCAAAATCACACATACATTCCACAGAACACTTACAGAAGCATACAGAACAGTCTACAGAACAGTTACAGAACAGTTACAGTACAGTACCAGAACAGCTACAGAACAGAAGCATAAGCTCTACAGAAGACCTACAGAAGGTTACAGAAGGTCAACAAAACCTCATAACTCATTCTCAAACCATTCCAAACTCTCACAAACCATTCACTAAGCTTTCACAATATCTCATTCTTCATCAATCAATACTTCATCCCTCCTTACAGAAGACAATCAGAACAAAACAGACCAAAACAGAGCAAAACAGAAGGTATACAGAACCATTCAGAACCTATCAGAACATCACAAAACCACCAACAAACATCATGAACTTCCAAAATACAATCATTATCATCTAAAACACTCTCAAACCACTTTCTAATCAATCAATCCTCCCATAAAATCAACCATTCAGCTCTCAAAAACAACAAAAATCAGCCAAAAAACAAGTCATTTCAACACTCAACAAAGAGTAGTGTAAAGATTGAAGAGGTGAATGTAGTCAGCCATGAGAGTGACAGTGGGAATGATGTACTCTTTGTCTCTTCATGTTTCAGTGCACATGCTTTGATAGCCGATATGGATGATGACATGCACAGTTGGATTTTGGATTCAAGTGCCTCTTTTCATGTCACCCCTCACCGTAAGTGGTTTACAAACTATACAGGAGATCGACATGGTATTGTCCATCTTGGGGACAATTATGTATGTGACATTGCAGGCATTGGCAGTGTGCAACTATAGTTTCAGCATGGATTTGTCTTCACTCTTCAGAATGTAAGGCATGTATTGCAGCTCAAGAAGAGCTTGATTAGTACTAGACCCTTGGTTAGCTAGATGATGATGGTTTTCATACAACCTTTGGTGATGGGAAATTGAAGATCTATAAGGAATCTAGGGTTATTTCCAGAGGGTATTAGCTAGATGATGATGGTTTTCATACCACCTTTGGTGATATGAAAATGGAAGATCTTTAAGGGATCTAGGGTTATTGCCAAAGGTTGCAAGAGTGATACTTTATATCCGCTTCATGTATCTAGTGTGTGTGACTATGTTGTCACCGTGACCAAGCAACCAAGTGTTTCCTTGAGGCATGGTCGATTAGGACACATCGGTCAAACAATAATGAAAATATTTTCTTATTTGGCTTACTTGCCTTGTCTTCATTATGCTCATATTGAGCATTGTGATCATTATGTTTATGGTAAGCATGCATAGACATCTCATAAAAAGTCTCTTTATTGAAATCTTTGCCTCTAGAGTTAGTACATTGCGATGTATGTTAGATGCCAAGGTTATCACTAGGAGGAAAGAAATACATTGTCACATTTTTTGATGATGCTACTCGAAAGGTATGGGTTTACCCTATTTGTAGCAAGGACGAAGTGCTTGACAAGTTTCAAAAATTCTTGGCATTGGTAGAGAATCAGAATAATAAGACACTTAAGTGTCTTTGCTCTCACAATGGTGGGGAGTATCTGTCCAAAGCCTTTCAAGCATTTTGTGACAGCAAGGGGATAAAGAGGGACCTCACTGCCTCTCATAATCCACCCCAAAATGGAGTTGCAAGGTGCATGAATCGGACCATACAGGAAACATTACCCCATGGCTTTTGGGCAAAGGCTATTATGATAGTTGTTCATTTGATTAACAGGTCATCGAACATGTCTTTGGGGGGAGAGTCCCCCTCATGAAGAGTGGTTGGGCAAGCCACCTTCTTATGCTCATTTGCGAGTGTTTGGCTTGCAAGGATTTTGTGCACATACAAAAAGAAGAACGCAACAAACTGGAGCCAAAGTCCTATAAATGCATATTCCTGGGATATGGTGGCGAGGGTGAGATGGGATATAAACTTTGGGATCCCGAGAAAAGAAAGATAGTATGTAGAAAATGATGTCATCTTCCGTGAAGATCACATGCATAAGTAGCTCAAGAAGACTGAGAAAGTCAAGAGGGTTGTTTTCATGGAGGATGTACCTTTTAGAAATTCATTTGTGCCCATTGGGGATAACAGCATATACCTGCTATAAATACTTCTAAAAATGCAAGAAATGGTGTTGGAAATGATCAGCAAGGTATTGCCCATGATACACCATAGTTTCAGCCTAAAAACATCCACTTAGGATAGCTTGAACTGTCAAGACAGCATCCTGGAATTTCAGGACAACAACCTGTACATGCAGAATTACAGGCTCGTATTTCAGGACAACAACCTGTAAATGCAGATTTGCAAGCCCAACAACTAGCAAATGCTGAGCCTTCACTTCGTAGGTCAACTCGACCATAGAGACCACTTGATAGGTTTATTTTCGATACGTATGTATGCTACAGATATGTCATGTTGACAGATTGTGGTGAACCATCATGCTTCAAGGAAGCAATGACTAGACCGGACATCAAGAAGTGGTTCAAGGCCATGCTGTTAGAGATGGAATATCTTGAAAAGAATGCTTCTACTTGGGACTTGGTGTGGTTGCCTAAAGGATAGAAAACTCTTCCATGAAAGTGGGTTTACAAGATGAAGGTCACTTCTGGTTCTTCACCAAAGTACAAAGCACAGTTGGTTACAAAGGGGTACAAGCAGGAACATGGAACTGACTTTGATGAGATCTTTTCTCTTATAGTCAAGATGACTACTCTAAGAACTTGGGCTTGGTTGTAGTAGGCTGAAGATATGGAGCTCATACAGATGGATGTAAAGACTGCATTCTTACATGGTGATCTACATGAGGACATATATATGCAGCAGCCTGAAGGCTTTATTGCTAAAGGCAAAGAGATGATGGTTTGTAAACTAAAATGGAGTTTTTATGGGCTGAAATAGGCACTGCGGGAATGGTATCATAAGTTTGATACTTTCATGCACTCTCATAACTTTCAGAGAAGTCAAGTTGAACATTACTTGTACACCAAGAAGGTCGTAGATGGCAGCCTGATTATCTTGGTTCTATATATTGATGACATGCTAATTGTTGGCAGGGATACTCATGCCTTGGATTCATTGAAGCAAAGTCTTCATGAAATCTTTGACATGAAGGATCTTGGTGATGCCAATCACATTCTTGGGATGCGGATACTCAGAGAGATAGATTGAAGGGGTTACTCTATCTATCTCAATAGGTGTATGTATCCAAGATTTTGCAGCGTTTCAATATGGGTGGGAAAGAAATTGGAGTTCCATTGCCTCCATATGTGAAACTCAGTGCAGAGGACAACTCTACATCTGATGATGAAAAGACTAAAATGGCCAAGATTCCGTATGCTTCAGCCGTTGGTAGTTTGATGTATGCTAGTTGCTACACATTCAAACATTGCGTTTGCAGTGGGAGTGGTTAGGAGGTACATGCCAAACCTTGGCAAGAAGCATTGTGAAGCAGTGAAAGGTATTATGAGATACCTCAAGGGCATAAAGGATTTGTGCATCTACTCTGGTAAGCAAA
This sequence comes from Lygodium microphyllum, assembly GCF_053477565.2. NCBI lineage: Eukaryota > Viridiplantae > Streptophyta > Polypodiopsida > Schizaeales > Lygodiaceae > Lygodium > Lygodium microphyllum. The sequence continues at coordinate 19,899,881 of NW_028229514.1, read as the reverse complement.
AGACATCTGTCGTTAGCTCTAAGGATGTAGACTATGTTGGACATGTGGACTGCACAAAGTCCAATTCAGGGTATGTGTTTACCTTCATAGGAGGATTTGCTTCTTGGATATCTAGGCTACAGAAGTGTGTTCCACTATCTACTATGGAGGCAGAGTATGTGGCTACCCCCACTGAGGCATGCAAAGAGGCCTTATTGTTGTCACGTTTGGTTGTGAGCATGGGATTACTGAGGTTCTTGTTCTCCACTGTGATAGCCAGAGTGTGTTCCACTATCTACTATGGAGGCAGAGTATGTGGCTAACCCACTGAGGCATGCAAAGAGGCCTTATTGTTATCACGTTTGGTTGTGAGCATGGGATTATTGAGGTTCATGTTCTCCACTGTGATAGCCAGAGTGCTATCATGTTAGCACGGAACCCTATCTTCTATGCAAAGACAAAACACGTACATGTGAAGTATCATTTCATCAGATAGGTACTTGAAAACAAGAGCATTGAGCTGGTCAAGGTGCACATTGATGATAACCCTGCAGACCTTCTCACGAAGGGTCTTCCAGCAAAGAGGTTTACCTATTGCCGATGGGTATTGGATAGATATAGTCTCTTTAGCTTTGTACATACTTAGACTTAGCCGATTCTTTTCCTCTACCTTTGGACACATTGCCTTTAGGGGGGAGGTTGTTGGGATAAAGGGAAGTGCGCGTGTCCGCCCGTAAGGGCCAAGTTGTACATAGTACATATAACTATCTAAAATCATTATTGAGGTACACACTCTCCAGTACCACAAATCATATGTCTCTATCTCTTCTCTCTCTCTCAACCTACATCTCTACACAGAAGCTCCATTGCAGCTAACTCAACACAAGACCTCAAGATTCAAATGTGCTCCTCTTGCATGCTAAGATCTCAATTTGCTTTGGATATGATCCTCTCCATATCATTAAGAAGAAGAAGAGGAGGAGGAGGAGGAGGAGGAGGAGGAGCTTTACTTTCTTGATCTCTCACTCTCTACCTCACTCTCTCACTCTCTCACTCTCTACCTCACTCTCTCACTCTCTTTCTTATACTCAATCAGCTATGGAGGTGCAAGCACACCACATGGTATTTAAGAAGACAAAAGAAGAGATGATGAAGAAGAAGAAGAATGGAAATGTGATTTTAGAAAATAGAGTTATTTGTGTGTAAGCAAGCAATACATAAATGATAAGAGATGTGAGACTAAAATGGAAAGATATTTGATTAAGTTACTAATTTCTTTGCATATCTTAGCATATAGGCCGTGGTTTATATAAGTTTAAGGGGTTTAGTAGCACGGGTTAGCTAGGTGCTATTCCTTAGCAACACAGCACAATGCTAGTAGAAATAAATTTAAAAAAAAAGATTTTTTATGTACTTCACATTAGCTGGTTTTTAGTTAAGCTATTTGGCACAGAGTATTATACATTTTACATATGTAATCTAAATATGGTATCAGAAGATAAATTCCTAGATACATTGCAATTGTATGTCTAGGTGACTACCAACATTGAGAGTATAAGATTCCCTTTACTGTAGGATAGTGCAATATCTTGGAAAATTGATTAAGTGAGGAATATATACAGTCTTGTAGATTATTATGCTTATATTATGAGAAAACTCTATTATGCTTGTGTTTAACATTAAGATGATGTATAATGGGGCCAATCCCCATGGTGTAGGAGAGCCATAGGAGGCACAACACTTTACTGGGAAGATGCTCTTTATGTATGTAATGCGCAGTGCTAGCTATCTAAATGTGTGGGATACTCCTTTTTTTGGAGTTGGGCTTGGATTACAAATCAATACAAACACATCATTTATTTAGAGTAGTGTATAGTTTTCAAATGCTCCTAGCCCTGTGAGGGTGGTTTGGTGAGCATAGGAGGTGCAGCTAGAGTCCTAGAGCTAGTGTCAGGCCTGTTTTAGGTTGTGATATTTATTTACCCTATAAATGTGCTATATCGCATATAATTGCATGTAATTTCTTAATGTTTTGCATAATATTTATTCACACTTGTAAATGTGATTGCATATAACTACTTGATGTTCCTATAACATATATAAAGAACTTAAAGAAAACCCATGCTTTCATTGATTTTATGATACTTATGTTTCTAGTTCATATTTAACAAATATATCTTATAACTACATATACACGTATAAGTATTTTTTAATGTTTCTAGTTACCATTTAATCTTATTAAAAAGTCATAAAAAATTAATTTATTTTCACCATTCTCCTCCTTAAATAACTTATATCTGACTCTTCAATACATGAAACATATCCACCCCAAAACTTCAACTTATATGGAGGCCTTCCTCCTCTATAAAGTCTTGAATAAAATAACCTATGCTCTAGAAAAGACTCATTTACACAGATCTCATTGTCCACTCCAAAATCTACAACCATCTAACAAATCGAGTAACGTAGTATAATTAGCATGGACTACAATACAATAAAGCATATTAAGAGTCATTGACACGTAATGCGCATCTAAAGTTGTGGTTCTAGCTTGCTTCATTTGCATAGATGCAAGTATCAAACTTTACACTTATTCATGCTATGACTCTCTTTGTTGGTGATGCGATGACTTGTAAATTGTCGAATCATTCTTCCATGATTGATATATGGGTTTCTCTTCCATTGCAAATCATTGTGTTTGTATTGTTTGGTGTTGCAATCTATAAACTAATATATGCTTTTTGGGTCCCTTATAATAGCTAATATTGGTTATTGTTGCTCATTTTTAAATTCCCTGTCTTTGTAGCTGATATATAAAGAAATGTTATGAAAACATCCCACATAATGGAAAAATTGGTCTCATTATTGTTATCAATACCATCATCAAATGGGCCTTCTTATGAACCGAGAAGATTTTTCTCTCAATTAACAACAAGGATGACAAATGTGCCAAGACAAATGAAAAATCACATAAGAATCTTTCACTCTCTCTTAAGGAGTGTATACAATTCAACACTTAGATGATCAACAATAGCTTCATCAATCCTAATGGGATTCTCAAGACTCAATGTAAAGGCATCCCCATGGTGTTACCGTGTTCCCGCAGCATAGAGGAGCGGAAAATGGAAAAAAATGGAAATAGCAAAAAAGGCGCAGGATAAAAGCAGAAAAAGGCGCCTTGACCGGGAGCCAGTCTCCCTGAAAAATTCAAATGTTCAGGCACGACCCTCAGAAAGCTTCGGTGTCAGCCAGAGGCAACAAAAGAATTAAAATGCGGAAGCACCCCCAAATCTTTGTAAAAGAGTGCTAGGCTCGATCCTGTGCAAAGTGTACGCATTAGTTGGGAATAGGATAAATTAGAATGGTGGGAAATGGGAAAAAGGGCTAGGCTACAGCCTGCCATGTAAAAGAGGGAAAAGGGGATGACCGCCCAAAAAGGATTTAGGGATTTTTATATAAAGTTAAAAAGTGAATGAGAAGCTCATTCTTTGGTGTGTAGCAAAAAGAGTCTTCTCCTTCCTCTCTTCTTCTCTCCTTCTGGCTTATGTGTGCTCTTGAGAGAGGGAGTGTGAGAGTGTGAGGGAGTGAGTGTGTGTGAGAGTGAGGGATCAAGAGGGTGAAGCTCTTCACCATCTCCTGTCCTCTTCTTCTCTTCTCTTCTCTTCTCTTCTCTTCTCTTCTCTTCTCTTCTCTTGCACACGCGGCTATGGAGGATGGAGCTTGGAGATGGAGGAGGTTTGAGGATGCTTGAGCTAGCATCAAGAATCGTGGAGCTATCGGAGTGCAAGGGAGAGGAGGGTACTTGATCAAGCATCAAGGTAAGCTCACTACACTCGTAGGACAGCGCGTCGGCTAGGTGAGAGATAGCCATTAGAGCTTGTTTGGAACACTTGAACAATAAGCAGTCCGTGGGTCTTGGCGGTTGAGCAAAAGCTCCCACATTTTGGTTCCGTTGTTGGGACCAACGGATTCAAGCTTGAGCACTTGCACGCCTCATATCGAGCATTGAAGTAGGGTACTTATCCCCGAAACGGAGCTTGAGATAGGTAGGAAGTTGGGTGTTTTTAATCTTCAAAACAAGTAAGTATTTTGGGATATTTTGGTTGTTTGATGATTGGAAAGCACGGAGGATCTATTTCAGTTTTTTGCCTTCGATCTTTGTTGCATTTAGCGTAGGTTAGAGTTAGAAAATCGAACCGGAAAAGGGTAGGGCTAAGGTTAAGGAGTGGGTCAAGGACGACCAAAAGCACCTCAAGGATGCTGAACCCATATTAGAAGATCCTATTGACAATTTCTCCAGCGTGAGCACACCAATCTCACCTTCAAAACCACAAGCTGCGAGCATACCTGCACCACTGGGGGCAACTCAGCAGCAAGGCCAGGGGGAAACTTGCTAGGGCAGACAGAACGCATGGCCTAGAAATGCTATCCTCAGGGGAAGACAAGAGGCTAGTAGCCTCCTCACAACCTTGTTGTCCACTCCAGTAACTCTAAGCTTGGAAAATATGCTGAGGCAAAATCATTCCTTGTGGTAGGAGTTAAAAGACTTGATGAAGGGACACACAGGACTTGCGGGTGCTGATCCGCAAGATCATGATGCGGTTACACAGATCCCAAGTCTGACTCTACACTCAACTCCTAAGTATTTGCACATCAATGCTTTTTGGGAAGGCACTGAAATGCACGCAATTTTTCACGTCCTAGCCTTAGGAGATATGACGCGAAAAGGAATTATAGACACAGGCGCAGGTGTTAGCGTACTAACCATGCAGTCTTAGAGGCATGGGGAAACCCTCCTGTAGAGACTGCCAGGTTTAATGTCACGTTAGCAAATGGAATGAAGGTAAGACCATTCGGGGTCTTAAAGAATTGGCCAGTAAAGATTGTCGGTGTGCAATTTTCAGTAAACTTCATTGTCATGAAGGGAGTGGATTACGACATACTATTAGGCTGACCTTGGATGAGGAATGCGCGTGTCATTGAGGACTGGGCAATGGTTTGATTTTCCTAGGGAATAGAACTAGTGCAGTAAGGGTAGAGATTGACACTTGGAAGATGATCCCTGTTGACCTAGATGCCATCTCAGCTATGCTGAAAGGCGATACTCAAATGACCAAACCCTATGGATCACTCACTAAATATATTCCTTGCCTTGAGCATGAGAGGGATTGGATGCACATTTTGGCAACCATTGACCTACCAATCTCAGATGAGGAAGAACTATATCGGTAGGCTGCTAAAGCCGCAACCATGCCAATTGAGGAGCCAATTGTGCCACTCTGCATGATGGTAGGAAGCTCACTCAACCCAGGAAAACTAGCCTCGTTTCATATCCCCAGCAACAAACTAGAGCTTCAGGAAATCGTAGAGTATCTGACCAATAAACTAAAAGGCAACCTGGTTGCTAACTTAAAACCTCTACATGATCTATTAGCTAAGTCAGAATGGAAATGGACCAAGGTCCACAACCTGAATTTGTTATGTAACTGGGCTTTAGTTTACTGATGACACGGAGACTGGAGAGGAAAGCTTAGGTGATGATGAGCAGTCAGAAGGACAGGACTCTGATGATGAGGAGTATGAGGATTGTCGCTCTAAGGGAGAGGAGAGTGAAGAAGAGATAAATACAATAGAGTACGACACGGAAGGAAAAGCGATAGAACAAATCATGGCAGACTCGAGGCCTAGGAGAGGAAGGACCAGTCAGAACGAAAAATGAGTCATGCGAATGGAGTGTGACAGATCCTGGCTAGAATGCATAGGAGCCATGGATTATGAGCAAGCCAGAATGGCACGACCATGGGTAATCCCAGTTCTCAAGACAGATGCACCTACTGAACTATGCCCCCCTGGGGAAACACCTTCCTCAAGTGAGGGGTGCGAGTTTAACTCAGAGTCGGAAGTCAGCACTGAGAGTGATCCCGAGATACCACAACCTTCTAAGGTCAAATGCACCAAGGGATACTTGCCAGTCCACCTGAGGCGCAGGAGGCTAAAAGAGGAGGCCAGGATGCAAGCAAGCGGAAAGGCAAAAGAAACCGCAGGATCTACCCAAACGGTTTACAAAATTTAAAAAGGGTGACAGAGTGGTGATTTTGCTAGGTGCAAAAAGACAAGGCCAAACTAGTGAACCGATCAAGGGACCCGCCAAAGTCAAGGAAGTTAACTTGGCTGGGGAAGCTGAAAAGCCAAGACCTGTGTTCATTGTAGATGACTTGACGGAGGATGAGGAGACCAAACTTGTTGCACTCTTGCAAGAGTACATTGACGTATTTGCTTGGACATTGGATGAACTTAAGGGAGTCGACCCTAGGGTTGTGACTCATAATATCCCAATGGTCCCTGATGCAGTGCCAATGAAACAACGACCTTACCCCATGAATCCCAAACACACCCATGCAGTAAAAGAGGAGATTGATAAACTCGTGAGGGTAGGATTCATATATGAGATCAAGCACACGGACTGGGTATCACTTATCATGATTGTCATGAAGAAAAATGGAAAAATCTGAGTGTGCATGAACTATAAGAAAGTGAATGCCGCTACGAAGAGGGATACCTATCATTTACCTTACACCGAGCACATGCTTGAGAGGGTAGCAAGTAAAGAAGCCTATAGTTTTCTGGATGGTTTCTCAGGCTATAATCAAGTACAAGTGCACCTTGGTGACAGGCACAAGACTGCCTTTGCCACGGAATGGGGTGTATTTGCCTACATTGTCATGCCTTTTGGGCTAATGAATGCACCTGCAACTTTTCAATGCCTAATGTGCACTATCTTTAAGGACATGCTTAGGTGCGAACTGGAAGTGTTTGTAGATGACTTATGCTTACACTCTAGTTGGGCCGAACACTTAGAGAAATTGAGAGCTGTCTTTGAAAGGTGTAGGTTGTACCACCTCTCGTTGAACCCCTTAAAGTGCCAGTTTTGGGTGAAACGCGGATGCATCTTAGGGCACGTAGTGTCAAGGAACGGTATTGCCATTGACTTTTCTAAAGTCAGAGTCATTGTTGACTTACCGCCACCCGATAACTACAAGGGAGTTCAGTGCTTCTTAGGACACACTGGATATTATCGACGCTTTGTACTAAATTACGCACTAATTGCTAGACCATTGTACAAGCTATTGACAGTGTTCAAGTGGACTGAGGAATGCCAGCGCGCATATGAGGAGTTGAAAAAGGTTCTTATGACTGCACCAATCTTACGAGCCCCAGACTGGAACATAACGTTTCATGTACACATAGATGCCTCTAAGTTCGCTATTGGAGCCGTGCTATGCCAGCTTGGTGATAATAACTTAGATTACCCGGTGAGTTTTGCTAGCAGGCAGCTCATAGAGACCGAGATGAACTATTCCACGACAGAAAGGGAGGGGTTGGCTGTGGTATTTGCGGTAAAGAAATTTTGGCATTACCTGTTGGCTACTCCCTTTGTCTTCTTTGTGGACCATCAAGCCTTGCTATATCTTGTGAACAAGCCTTGCGCTACGGGACGCATAGCTAGATGGTTGCTCCTTCTACTAGAGTTTGACTTCTCTGTGGTTGTACGCAAAGGAAAGCAGCACTACATGGCTGACCACCTGTCCCGCATACCCACAGGAGAAGCTGTTGGCCAAGGCATACCTGACGATTTACTGGATGCTCATCTCTTTAACTTGTCTAGCGAGAGAGAACTGTTTAAAGCTGATCTGACGTCGTATTGGGCCGATGACATAGTGCAAGTGCTAAAAAACGAACTACCTGAGAGACCCATTGAGAAGGCCAGGCTGAGAAGACTTATCCTAAAAATTTAGCCATATCAACTGATAGCCAACCAACTCTACAGGTTGGGACAAGACGGTTTATTGCCAGATGCGTATGTGAGCACGAGATGCATGATGCATTGAAAGAAGCACATGGTGGAATCGCTGGAGGACACTTTAGCGGGGACACAACAGCCCAAAAGGTGCTACAATTCCAACTATGGTGGCCCACCCTTTTCCGCGATGCAGCTAAATTCTTAAAGCACTGCGATAAGTGCCAAAGGACCAAAGTGCCTGTGCGGAAAGACAAGACAGAGTTGACCCCTGTCATAGCTCGACAACCCTTTGAAAAATGGGGCATCGATTTTATTGGACCTATCAGTCCTGCGGCACAATATTCCCAAGCTTGCTACATCATAGTGGCAACCGATTATCTAACGAAGTGGGCAGAGGCACGAGCCACTAGGAAAAATAATACTAGGACCACTGCAAAGTTCTTGTGGGAGCAGGTCATTTCACGGTTTGGCTGTCCAATCGAACTTGTAAGCGACCAAGGCACGCACTTCGTTAATGAGGTGATTTCCCACCTGCTCTCTACCTTCCTAATAATTCATCGGAAGTCCTCTCCCTATTACCCTCAGGCTAATGGCCAAGTCGAATCCACAAATAAAATCTTAGTCAACGTGCTTACAAAGGTAGTGTCTTCCTCAAGAAGTGACTGGGACAACAAGCTAATGGCGGCCTTGTGGGCCTATCGCACAGCTTATAAAACAGTTGTAGGGCAAACGCCTTTTAGGTTGACGTACAGAACTGAAGCCATTTTACCCTTAGAATTCTTCATCCCTAGCTTAAGGATAGCAGTCCAGGAGCGTTAGGAGGGAAGAGAGGCTTGGACCAATTGCTTAGTGGAGTTAGAGCACGTAACGGAGACTCAACTCCTTGCCACTCACTCTCTGATTTGTGAGAAGGCTCGACAAAGATGTGGTTTGACAAGCATGTCAAACAACGAGACTTGGAACAAGGGGACCTTGTTCTGCTATACTCTATAAAAGGACATAAATAGAAGATGAAGTTTCGGGGGCTAGGGCCTTTCAGAGTATGCATGATTGGTAGGACAGGGAATGTTGAGTTAGAGACACTTGAAGGCGAAGGAATAGGCTTTTTTTAATGGCAGCCGCATAAAGAAGTACTATCCTCCTTCCCATTCATTACATGAGCCACCCATGCTAGAACCCCCAATAAACGTCTGCATGACTACTATAACCGACCTTACACATCAGGACAAAGAAGCAGTGGCACTGGCGTATCTACGAATCATAGTCACAGCAGGAGTGACGTATTCTTTCGATGCCTTGATTGATGAAGGTGCCGCCTACAACATCTTGACGCATGACCATTGGACACGCATTGGTAAACCGAAGCTACAACCCACTAATATCAAACTCGCTCCGTTTGGGGGTAATGCTTATTCACTCCTAGGGAAGTGCAAGGTACTCATTTCTATTGAGTCTGAAAGTTTACCAGCTTTCTTCCATGTGTTGCCTGACACTAAAGAAGCCAGTAATATGTCACTATTAGGTCATACTTTCAAGAAGCAAATGAACTGTAATGTGGATTACAACCTAAACCGCATTCATCTTGCTATAGGCAATGTGCGTATAGTGACGACTTTCAAAAAGGGCTGTCCCGACTCCTCCAACATTACAAAGCCATCAGTAGAAACCCCTATGACCACGCTTCAGCCCTAGTCTAAACAGAAGAAAACTAAGGCCTCATGCTAGGCTCTCGACCCTAGGCCCAAACCCACCAAGAGTGCTTACAAGGCCAAGGAGTGCAAGTTTATATGGGTGCCAAAATGGCAAAGAACCACATCCGGGTAGACCACCCAAATGTGATTCTAAACGCCAAAATAATTAGCCATCACGGCCTAAGAGGCAATCTAGACACTATCGACATAGACACACAACCACGTTGCGATGGATCCCCAAAGATCTATTGCGAGCACAAGGATACTACGAGGGCAACCCCTGGATTTGGGTGCCTAAAAATGGCCAGTTAAAAAGCTCATCTACAAGCAATCTCACCCCAGTGAGATTGAGGGAGGCTTGCACACGTGGTGCCCAGGGCATAGTCAGCAAACCATTGTCCATTGTAGCTAATAAGCCCCAGCTCATCTATCGACCAAAGCAAATGCCACAAGCCTTAAACTTACCTCATCCAGAGAACTTAAAAACCCCCATGACTGCTCACTCAGAACCCAGCACAACTCCCATGCCCCCAAAGCTTCCTACAGCACCTCAAAGTGCTTCGGAGTGCAAAGCCCAACTTGTGACACCAATGATGGAGTCACCACTATCCAGTCCAGTTGCACCATCCCCACCAGCAGGTCTTAAACCTTCCTATGCGATACGACCTTTCCTCTCCTTGGCTAAAGACCTCGTCGCGACTTCTGGGGATGACTTAATAACCTGCATCAAGATGTTGGACAAAACTTTCACTACATTCGCTAGAAGTTATGAGAGGCTAGACCTAGGTCTTCTTGACAAAACACTTGCTTCGGATGTTCGTGCATTACCATGTAATTGGGAAGAATACGAACTTATGACCACTAAATTCCCCAAAATTGCTACCAAACTGATAGCAAATGATGAAATCTCAAAGGAGCAAGCTGCCCTCAAAAGACTAATCACTTCATATCGTAAGCCTCCTCGTTCTGTTCCTGAACACAAGTTGCAAGAGCTCACGCAGATGGCAAGCTCGCCTTCCACATTCTTGCAGCAGTGGTTTGCTCTGAGAATCCAATGGGAGAAAAAAGGTTGTCGGATAATGAGCAATGCTGAGCAATGTAGGGTAGTTAAAACCATCGAATATGACCCTACTTATGTGGCACCTATCTTGTTTAGGGTTTTGGCCATCACCCGCAACCAGCATTTAGACGACCATGTGCTTGCTCACCCCTATATTGACCAATTCCTCACGGAAGAGGAATTACATGTTGCCAGCCGCCTTAATACTGGAGATCTCTTTCACGATGTCTTAACCTACATCTCCCAAGTCTCCATCCAAACGTCTGCTCTTGATTGTCATGCTCAACTAGAATACAATCCAAAATTCTACACGTGGCTTCTTCACACGTAACTCCTACCCCAACATGCCCAAAGCCCCTCACCTTTTAACCCCCAATCCTAGGAAGGATTCTTTTCTAAGCCGGAAGGGGAGGGGTATGTGGGTATGTGGTAAAGGTGAAAGGAATCAGATAGGAAATGAAGTAAAGGTAGTGAAAAGCATAAGCATATAGTATGAAAAAATGGCTTCCTAAAAAATTCATTCAAGAGTTTTTATTCTCACATAAACAGCAAAGTGATATGTGGAAAATGCTAACGAAAGTTACGAATTATGGTAGGAGCAAAAAATGTCGCAGCAAGACCGCGCCCATTGACTCCTGTTCACAGACGAGGAAAGGGAGCAGTATTGAATCCATCTAGAGAACCGCGCCTTCGGCCAGCTCAAGTTCCCAACCATCCACAACATCGAAGTCATGGTGGCCAAGGAGGAAGCAGCCAGGAGGGTAGTGGAACAATGCAACCTTACAAAGTATATTGAAAAATTCTCGCAGGAGCCGGATCACATAAAATGCGTAGAATTACTTAGAACATACAACCTTGACCAAGAAGGTGGCATTGTAATAGTGGGCCGAGGAGAGGATGCAAAGCAGGTGCAAGTCCGGTTGGATCTAGCCTTGGTGGAGAAGGCTTTGGGATTGGTACCAAGGACACAAAGGAGACAAAAAAGGGATGTTTATGCCTTGCTGAAAATGAAGAAGGAAGAGGTGCTCACGAATGACGGCATAAGCATCGAGGACATCCGTGACACAGAAGCCAGGTTGCAGGCCAAGTTGGTGCACGTGCTCTTCTCCAGCCAGCGTTACAATTCCTCAATGCATCGAATTAGCGTGCCAGTGCTGGAGAATGTAGCAGCCCACACCCTAGACGAAGTAGATTGGAATGGGTACGTGCGAAAAATGATTGATCAAGCGGCCAACGTGCTAGCCCTAGGAAGTACACCAATAGGAGGAGAATCTCCGGCTTCTAAGGTTATGGAAAGGAAGAAAGACTCCTCCAAGGCCTCCTTCATCGCGTACGGAGGAGTCTTGACTGCACTCATCCAGGAGGCAGTAAAGGAAGCACATGAGGCGGAGGAGGGAGAAGGAGAAATGCCGGAGAGGTCGCCTCCTCGCCAGGACAAAGACAGGTCCACCGACAGAATGGAAACAGAAGAAGGGGAGGGATAGACTAGCAAAAAGACGATCAGGACAACAAAGAGGAAGGCGACGCAGAGAAAGAAGAAGAATGACGAAGGTAGGAAGAAGGAAAGGGAAGACTTGGAAAGGGCGAAGAAGGAATCCCTGAAAGAAGCAAAGGAGAGAGAGAGAACAAAGAGACAAGAGGAGGAGAGGGAAAAAGAGGAGTTACAGAAAGCAAAGGAGGCGTCAAAACAAGAAGCAGAAGAGGAGAAAAGGAGGGAAAAAGAACAGAAAGGGAAAAAGAAGGAGGAGCAGAAAAAAAGGGAGGAGGAAAGGAAGAGAAAAGCGGATGAGGAAGAGGAGGAGCTACGAAGAAAGGAGGAAGAGGACCTGGCGGAGGCCACTCACCGGTCCATTGAACAACAATGCCGAGCAGATGAACTAAGGAACCTGAGCCCACGCAGAGAAGAGGGGCCATGGTCTAGCACATAGGTGCCAAAGTTTGTGCCACCTCCAGTCCCTGAAGGCAAGGGCAAGGCCTCGCTCCATCCGATCCCTACCCTCCTGGTGCCTTCCGTGGAACTCACCACCATCACCCCCAGCATCCCGACTAGTGCAGATGTGTCAAACTTCGTGGCGTGGATGCAATATTTCATCAACAAGGAGATGGGCCAGGGGCAGAGCACGGAGACTACAGCCACAGGACAGAAGAGGCCAACCATGGATGTGGAGTCTAGGCAAGAGCCCAAAAAGCAAAAAGTTGAAGCCTCAACCTTGCCCATTCACACAACGATGACGCCATCGACTAATTATGACAAATACGTCGCCGAGCTGCTCTCCCAATTGGAGAAAGCGAAGGAGGAACGCAAGATAGCCGTGGCTAAGTTGGCAGGCGAGAAGGAATTAATGGCCGCCTTCCAGCTAGATAAAACAAGAATGATAGCCTTGCAGCAGTGGGAGATTGTAGATGTGAGACAAGAACTGAAGGCTAGGGATGAGAGGGAGGAACACTCGAGGCAGCTACTCAAAAACGAGACTCAAGAGTTAGTAAACATGCAAAGAGAGCACAAGCTCCTAATAGTGCAATACCAGGATCTTGCTGCACAATTTGCTCAGATTGATGCACTCATGGCGGAGCTGAATGCCAGGGACGAAGAAAGAAAACGAGGCATGGAGGAGCAGCAGGAGCAACTCAAGCGCCTGACAGATCAGCTGACCTCTGAAAGAGGAGAACAAGAGAGGCTAGTCAGGGAACTAGAGGATTATGAGCAGAAACTCATGATGCTAACCTTAAGATAGGGAGAGGGCTTGGAAGTAATGAACAAAAGGGCAGAGGATTGGGCTGCGCACAACAAAAAGAGGGTGAAGACACTGGCGTGGTGCCTTGCTCTGACAGAAAAGGAGAAAATCATCGTGGAGAGCAAGGCGGAGGTAGCCCAAGTGGCCTTCAGCACTCAACAGAAGGCCTTCCTCCACACCATCCTGGACGCCACGCACGCAACGCAAGGAGAGCCACTGGAGGCAATGCAAAGAAAGCTCGGCATGGCAAGAAGAGCCCTACATGCTGGACTGTAGATGCCACCATTACCTGCGGAGGTTAGGCTGAGTTTAGATGAACAACAAAAATACCTAATGCTGGCCCGCCTAACCCCCCAGGAGATAGACGCCCTCGGATTCGAGGAAGAAGCAGCACACGCAGAATGGCAAGGGGAAGAAGCAGAGCTAGAAATGGATGTGAATCGATTCAGGGAAGACGTAGTCCCACAACCCCCCTCGCCGCCGCAGGCCCAAGAGCCACCACAAGGGGACCCAGCTCTGCAGAAAGAAAAGCCGTCTCTAAAGAAAGACGCAAAAAGCTGGTGGAGGAGGCCATACAAAAACTGAGAGCTAAGCCAGCCATGCTACTGTCCGCACCTCTCCCTCTGTGCCCAGATGATCTTTCCACAGGATTTCACACAGAACTGGTGGTATGGGAGGCACAAGAACTAGGAAAGGATCCATTCCCCTTCAGTTTCCTCCTACCCAACAGTCTGCGGAGGGTCTTGCCGCTCAAAGTGATGGACGAGGTAATCGCGGATGGTGGCCGGTTGGGGAAAAAATGGCTGGAAGAGTGGGAAAAGACCCCAACCTCTTGGGGCACAGAAGTGGCCGACTACTGGCAAGATAAGGTTTTTGAAATCCCCCACACTGCACAAAACTACAAGATCCAACCCCTGTGGAGGAGGCGAGTATGCGACATAAGCATGCTCGCCTGGATGGCATTTTGTAATACCTTGCCATTCGAGCAGAACGACCCTACCTACATGGTGTACCCTCGAAGGGTAGGGGTAGATTTTGATGCCACCCTCCATGGGCGGTATGACTTTCCGATTATTTATAACTCCACTATAGTATCCTTTGAGCACTCCCTTCTTTTTACCGCAGAAAGCCTAGACAAGTCTATGATGCGCTTCCTTGTGGACTTCTCCTCATGTCTTGACCCTGCTTTTATAACCACTTGTAATTATCTTAGGTTACTTAGGCTACTTCTTAAGCAGGACCCGACTCCACAAGAGCACGGCCTGCCTCCCCTATTCTTTGACCCTAACACTATAGATAACTGTGCCATGGCTCGTCTCATGATGAGGCCTAGTCTCCTTCCCTATTTTTGCCTAGCCCTCCTAGAAGACATGAACGACAGCCAATTCATTAGATGCAACCACCCTTTCCTCTCCACCACTTCCCTTCATGTATGCATGAATTTGAAAGATTACATGCAAAGTCGCCAGTTTTTGAGCAAGTCTATCCAACCCCCTTCTCCTCCTCATTCCGATCAAGACAATTAGGCCTATGTATCATTTCAAAAAAAAAAAAAAACCACAGTCACTGCACCTAGGGTTCTCCCTAGCCCCCTCCCCCACTTCACGCTTAGGGCACATCAAGGGCAGGACTTTGAGAGTTGTCACCCTAAGACTCGCACCACATCTCCAACGAAGCACGAACTGGGTCCTCAAGTGTGGGATGTTACCAAGGGCTTACCCAAGGTTAGACCCATCTCCCAGTTCCACTGCCACGAGCACCACACACTACATGGCGAGCAGACACACCCCTTAGGGAGTGCGCACCTTTTCTTGCAGGTTATGTTCGACTCTCAAGAAATGGCTACCCGCGGAAGAAGATCGCCCATGGCACCCTTTAGTGACCCAAACTTCTTTTCATGCACGGACATCTAGCCATCTGCCTACTGATGGCTACCATGATCGAACCAAGTCAAGGTAGAACTGCCATTGGCATAGATCTTGGAACCTCATCATCCAAAGATCCATGCCCAATGCCTCAAGATCCACGGATCACTTATTGATTCCACAAGCCTCAAGACCTTCAACTCAAAGACAAGGATCTTCAATAAAAGCCACGGGTTTTCAGGACAAATAGTATTCGGGGGGTTTCTCCAGAATAAATCCCTCCAATACCATCCTCCTAAGGGATTTCTTATTGCTTCAAGCGTTTCTGATACTCAAAAGATGACCGGCTACATAAGGGGCGCCACAACAATGTGAAAGATGCCGAGTATCTTCATGGAGCCTAAAGCACGCCGGAATCTTTCTTGGTCATCGTCCCCAAACTCCATTACCTATCATTCCCCCAACCACCCACCTACCTGTTCTGCCTAGCAGTGAACCTAACTAGCCACTACGTCCCACCGCAGTGCCATGGGACTGGCACTTGGCTAGGAGGGGGGTAATGTTACCATGTTCCCACAGCACAGAGGAGCGGAAAATGGAAAAAAATGGAAATAGCAAAAAAGGCGCAGGATAAAAGTAGAAAAAGGCGCCTTGACCGGGGGCCAGTCCCTGAAAAATTCAAATGTTCAGGCACGACCCTTAGAAAGCTTCAGTGTTGGCCTGAGGCAACAAAAGAATTAAAATGCGGAAGCACCCCCAAATCTTTGTAAAAGAGTTCCACGCTCGCTCTTGTGCAAAGTATACGCATTAGTTGGGAATAGGATAAATTAGAATGGTGGGAAATGGGAAAAAAGAACCTAGGCTACGGCCGGCCATGTAAAAGAGGGAAAAGGGGATGACCGCCCAAAAAGGATTTAGGGCTTTGTATATAAAGTTGAAAAGTGAATGAGAAGCTCATTCTGTGGTGTGTGGCAAAAAGAATCTTCTTCTTCCTCTCTTCTTCTCTCCTTCTGGCTTGTGTGTGCTCTTGAGAGAGGGAGTGTGAGAGTGTGAGGGAGTGAGTGTGTGTGAGAGTGAGGGATCAAGAGGGTGAAGCTCTTCACCATCTCCTCTCCTCTTCTTCTCTTCTCTTCTCTTCTCTTCTCTTATCTTCTCTTCTCTTCTCTTCTCTTCTCTTGCGCGCACGGCTATGGGAGCTTGGAGATGGAGAAGGTTTGAGGATGCTTGAGCTAGCATCAAGAATCGTGGAGCTACCGGAGTGCAAGGGAGAGGAGGATACTCGATCAAGTATCAAGGTAAGCTCACTACACTCGTAGGATCAACAACGCATCGGCTAGGTGAGTGATGGGACCTAAAACGGGCCGGCATTGGCTCATGCACTAGCCGGACCTCTATCATGTGCTCAACAACCCACGGCCTTGCGGCCAGGAGCGTGGATGACACATATATCATACATTGCCTTCCTAATCATCTTGCGTTTGTATCACGTCGAGTAGTCCAACTCTAACCCAATTAACACTCCTCAGGGGGAGCCCCACCACCTTGCCAAATGGCACGAAGTACAAATATAGGAGGTCCTCCCACGGCTGACTGTCGCTACCTCACTGCGACTCTTCTACACCTTGGGGATTGGCCCCTCGATGCGTCACTCAACATAAAACACAATATCGCACATATTTCCACTCAAGGTACCAATTGATCATATCCAGGAATGTACCATTTTCCTCACTTTCTTTCCCCTAGAACCCACGTCTACCTACAGCTTGGGCAACCTTACTCACTCAACGTTGGTCACGATCTAGAGAATACATGTGCTATGCATCCAGGAGGTATTGTTTGATACCTTTTATCATTTTATGCTTCATGCAAATTGTGAATGTCCATGTGCTCAAACAATTAAGAAAATTAGCATTTGTATACATGTGGAAAACATTTCTTTCAATGAATTTCTCTGACGCGTAATTGCTACGTTGCACGAACCTAGCACCGAGGAGACCTCGTGCTACTAGATCCTTATTTTAAATTAACGACCGATCTATATGATATGCATAAATGAAAACAATCAGCCTTTTCTTTCTCTCAGCACTTAAACACCACTCTCATTCTCTCTACCCCCTCACCCGTTTAGGTTGTGCATCATGCATAGGTTTAGGGTAATATTTTCCATGTTTTTATTGTATAAAAACCAATAAAAACTCAATAGAACATAAAGGTAGGACTGAACTGAGGCCAAACCTCATACTTCAGACCCCCCATGCATCCACAACATGATTCTTATTTTTACTTAATTTTCGGCACTCAAATTTCATTTTTTCCTATTTTTACCCATTTTCCCTATTTTTCTTGTATTTTTTGCAATATTAAATAACTAAAAGTACAAAATAAGTTGTGGGCTATGGCCCTTAGGTTCATTTGTAGCAAAAACACAAATTTAGTTTGTGTGTCTTATTATATTTTCCATTTACATATCAAAAACACCAAATTTCCCTATATTTCGCGTGTTTTACGGGTTTTACACCATTAATTCCAGTCACAACACTTATGATTTTCTGATTTTCTGAGCATAAACTGATTAAAATCATAGCAAACAACATTATGATGCATAATCATCCCATGGGAACAAGTGTTCATGAAGCAAATTGCATAAAACATCAATTTCCTTTGTAAAAATGAGATTACCGTTCTTTGGGGGTTGCGGGTTTTTATTTGCCATGTCTCAGGACTGATTTCCAGCAACCATTAATGCTCATGACAGTCCACAATCAGCAATCTTCATTCTTCTTGAACCACGGAGCAATTCGGTCTTCATTGGACAAGCATCCGTCATTCATTCATTCTTCTTCTTCTTCACCACATGAATCTGCCCTTAGAGGAGAGAGAGGGAGGAGAGAGAAAGATTGAAATCAGAGATCTTCATAGAGACCACCATTTGATGGGCGAGAGGCGGTGATAAGACCAGCATCCAAAGGAGATTGAAGGGCAATGATCAGTGGGGTGGGTTGTTTGCAGGCTGGAGGTTGAGGATCTCCCATGATGGCGCAATTTTCGGGCGTATTTTGCTCACTTTTTTCCCTTCTCTCTCTCTCCACGATTTGTTGCTAAATCAAATGTTGGCATAAAATGCCTCCTAGGCCCCAAAGGTCACCACTCCTTTGGCCAAACTTTTGTCCACCTCTTCGTATCTTGCCCGGTTTCTTGGCCATTTCCCCGTCCGGACTCCGAATTGAGCTTTGAAAAATCTTGGGCGTCTGGCTCGGCATCTTGCATTGGACGGTAACTCTTGTCAACCTACATGAAAATCTGAAAAAATTATCAAAAATCAACAAGTGTCGCTCGGGCACCTTTAAAGCATTTGACGCTTAAAATCGTCCTAGCTGGAGCTGCCGCCTTCGACGTTGAATATTTTTTCATTGATATTCGTAATTTTTAGCTATTTTTAAGCACTTCTCAAGCATCAAAATTCCACTCTCATTGGCGACCATGGGAAAGGGCGACTCAGCCCGTCGAATCCCACAGTAGATCTGCACAAAACAACCAAAGGAAGCATCAAGCTGATACAAAATAGATACATATTAAAGACAGCACAATGCTCACCCTTTCCCCTGGCAAAACCAAGGCATGACATCCACAAGGAGTAGGCCTAGCATAATCTGATAAAAGGTCCGAAGCTAGTCACTAACCAATTGCTCCAACACTGCCAAACTGAAAATAACTATCAAAGAGGTTACTCTAAGTGGTGGTCTGAACTACCTACCTAACTAAGGACAACACAACCAGGAGCTCCTACTAGGTGAGGACTCCTATAACCTGATCAAGAAGTATTTCCTTTCATTACATTTCTTCTTTTAGGGTTTTTATTTTCTATACTTGGGTATGCAAAAAGGAGGGAGCTGAGCGTAGTGACCCAAGGAGAACGGGGCATCAGCCTCAGAACCTGTCTCGGTACCCAAGAACCTACCAAGCCCTCGCAAGGCGACACTTAATCCTTTTCTGATGCTCACTTTTATTTTCGCTCCAACCTTCCTGAATTTCTTCTTTTCTAGCAAGATGCCACCCCTAGGAAGACAAGGCATCGGCCCCGGGTCTGACTCGTCCCCAGGAACCTACCAGGCCTTCGCTAGGCGATTATCAACATCTTCTAAGATTTTTTTCTTTTCTTTTCTTTGATAGGGGTTAGAACCTCTTTTTACACACCTTTGAATTTATTTATTGTCTTTAAGATATTTAGGGTTTCTTTCATTATCATTATCATTATTTTTCCTTCTACAGGCTTCTCTAACTACCTCACAACTGACCAGAACTCCTAGAACGGCTGCCTAGTAGGCTAGCAGAACAGGGTCACTAGGACTTCCATCTAAAACATGTCTTTTGATGCTTGAAAATGTCTTTACAGGAGGCAATGACTACTCAGACCTCCCTCAAACATACGAAACCGAAACCTCGGGACTTCATGCCTTGATTGCCAGTCTCCCAAAAAGAAAGGAAACCCTCACAAGTACACAAACACATATAGCAACAAAACACAGTACTCGTAAAGGGTAGATGTCACCTGGGCTGGCCACAAGAAGCGTCGATGCCGCGACAAAGGCTCCCTCCAGCTCCACGGAATCTATCAAGCACAAAACTAAGACAAAGCACGGTAAAAAGCACCCGTACTAGACAGACACATGGCCCTCTTGGCCTAAAGAAATAAAGCTTTACGCTACAAAATGGACTGGCCCTCTTGGCCTAATGAAATAAAGCACTTCACTACCAAACTTAATCGGCCCTCTTGGCCTAACGAAATAAAACATTCAAAACCTTGCAACACGGGCCCTCTTGGCCTAATGAAATCAAACAGAATAGCACCTACACATCCCTCCTTGAAATAGTGCAGATATACAATAATAGGTTCCTTTCCAAGGAGGAAAAAAAGGCTCATAGCCCTAAACTAAATGCATAAGGTTATGACCCATCCCTGCATATATAGCAAGAGGTTTATGCATAACATGTTGTCTAATTAACCTATGGGTCCAAGATAATAACGGTAGATTGGTCTCGGCTACTCTTTGCATCACCCATATCAACCATCATTTGCCATATATTGCATGTTCTGATAACATTCCCCACAAGCGACCAGATCCAGTTTTATCATTGATAACAATATCCAAACTAGGACCACAATTAAAGAAGAGGTCTTCCTCATAAGCAATATTTGCCAATGAATCCGCAAACTGATTCCAGTAACGTGGAATCAGTTGAAAAGATACTCTCTCGAACTCTTCAAGTAGGGTCATAGCAGTTCGATGATACATACAAAGAATGGGATTCCACACTGTGTATGTCCCATCTAGCTGATTCACGATCAATTGGGAATCTCCTTTTACTAACAACCGACGAATACCACCTTGTTTGGCAATATGCAGTCCCATAATCAAGGCTTTATACTCCACCATATTGCTAGTGAATCCTACCCCGAGATGAGCAGCTAACTTCATCGTAACTCGACGTCGGGGGTCCCGGATTACTACTCCAACACTCCCTTTTTTATTAGGGCCCCTGGACGCTCTGTCAAAATATAATGTATAGGGCCACAATGAGTTTACACAGCTGGCCATCACGAACTCCTCTATTCATAATCATGGTAATCAAAGTTTAGCATGTTGAGAGGATGAACTGACGGCTCCATCCCACCTTCTTCATTGAACTCAACAGGAATACTCGTCAACAGTCGTAAGCAGTGATGGCAGAAGACTTTGATCTTCCACATAAAGGTTCCGTCTTCTTGCTCAATCACTTTATATCCTTTGCTCCACCAGATGAGTTTCCCCTGATGGTATCTTTACTCCAGATATGGGTGCTCCAAATAAGGGATTAACTGACCTATCAACCAACTTTAAGCTCTTTCGCAGGTCTCAAATCATCCCTAGCATGGACCTGTAATGAATTTCTTTTGTATTAGCATACTTAGAAATAATAAGGTTTAATCTTATTAAGATTAACCTTATTCTTAAATTCTACTCCCTGTAGATTAGCTAATAGGGCCGTAGACCTATTTTTCCCTAACCTAACAATCTTGTAGGGGCCATCCCATTTAGGTTCCAGCTTCCCTGGAACCAACTCCCTACGTGCATCATAATAGAGGACTAACTATCCTTTTTGAAATGTATATTTCTTCGCTCTAAGGTCATGCAACTGCTTCATCCGACGCTTGGCTACCTCCTAGTGTAACAAGCTCTGCAACTTCAATTCATCCAGGTGGGCTATAGTCGTGAAATGTTCAAAAAGGGAATACTTATCTCCCAAGGAATGGTTAATTGCAAACCGTATGGTTGGCAATTCAATCTCAAGGGGTAGCACACACTCTTCCCCACAAACCAATTTGAATGGAGTATGGCCGGTAGCTCGCTTGAATATGGTAATATACGCCCATATGGCCACATACAACTTCTTGTCCCAGTCTCGTTTCTTCTCAGAGACTATCTTAGACAAGATCCCCACAAGCTGATAATTAGTACTTTCCGCCTGCCCATTCACTTGCGGATTATAAGGAGTCGTTTTATTGTGCTTGATTTGCCAGGCTTCAGTCAAGCTTTTGATCACTTTGTTCAAAAAATGAGTTCCACGGTCCGACACTAATTCCCTCGATGGACCAAAGCGGCATATAATCTGCTTTAACAGGAAACTTGCAGTCTCTTTTGCATTGTCCTGCCTCGTCGCCCGCGCTTCTGACCATTTTGTAAAATAATCAGTGGTGGCCACTATAATATATCTCTTCTGGGTAGTAGACGACGGAGTAATAGGACCCACAAAATCAATGCCCCATTTCTCAAATGGAAAAATAGCCATGATAGGTGTAAGTGGGCATTTCCTATTCTCTCTACTGTCATGCCTTTGACAGGTATCACATCTCTTTACATACTCAAAAGAATCTTGGAAGATAGACGGCCACCAATATTCGGCTCTTAAAGCTTTCTACGCCGTCAACCGTCCCGTGAAGTGCCCTCCACATGCAGAGTCATGACACTCCTCCAAGATAAAAGGAACCTCGTCAGGCATCACACATCGGCGGTAAATATCATCAACACCTTGCCGATATAGTGTCCCTGAGATCGAAGAAAACTTCAAAGCTTGCTGTTTGATTTTCCTCTTTTCAGACTTTGACAAACCAGCTCCCGTCTCTCCTGTTGATAGATAATGTGTAATAGCAGCATACCAAGATGGGATAGAAGCTGTATCAATTTTAAACATTTCCTCAATATCACTTCCTTCAGCCAAAGTCTCTTTTGGCTCCCTAAAATCCACAAGGCATTCCACAATACCCTGCAACCTTGGTGGCTTACTCTTGATCTCATAATCGAACTCCTGCAAAGTGATTAACCACTTTGCCAAACAATCAAGCGGCTGTAGCTTGTTCATAAGCAATCTCAGCCCTTCCGCCTTCGTATAGAATACTACCTTTTCATAGAGGATGTAGTGCCTGAATTTC
Organism: Lygodium microphyllum; assembly: GCF_053477565.2. Taxonomy (NCBI): domain Eukaryota; kingdom Viridiplantae; phylum Streptophyta; class Polypodiopsida; order Schizaeales; family Lygodiaceae; genus Lygodium; species Lygodium microphyllum. The sequence continues at coordinate 19,877,282 of NW_028229514.1, read as the reverse complement.
TTAGTCCCAAAGACCATCGCAAGACACAACTTCTCCATGTAGGTATAATTGATCTCCGAAATGCCCAATTTCCGACTAGCAAAAGCTATCAGATGATACCACTTTTCCTCCCAGATTTGGGCTAAATAGCAGCTAATACTATGCATGGTGGCTACTGAAAATATATAGAACACCTCACCCCTTTTAGGTGCTTTTAAAATGGGTGCTTTAGTGAGCTCCTACTTCACATCCTCAAATGATATTTTGCAAGCATCACTCCATGCAAATAGATAGTTATAGAATAATAAATTCGTTAGTGGCAAGGTTCTTTCCGCCAGGGCATTGATAAACCTCCGATAGTACCCTATCGATGACAGAAAGCTATGAACCTCTTTCGGAGTGCATGGTGGGTTCATAGCAACTATGACCTTGATCTTTTCAGGGTCAGTTGCTATCCCTACTGAACTGACCACATGGCCTAGCAATAGCCCATAAGGTACTCCAAAAATACACTTTCGTGGGTTAAGAGCAATACAAAATTGTCTGCAGTGCTCAAAGCACTTTCTCAAAATAATCAACATCCTTTCCCTCACAGTGGTTGCCCCCAGGTCATCAATAAATACTTTCAACTCATCTGGGGAGATGTCACCAAAGGTCTTGTCTGCTGTTCGTTGCCACGATCCAAGTGCATTGCACAAACCAAAGGCTATCACATGGTATGCAAAAGTACCAAAGACCGTAATAAAAGTTGTTTTCAACTTGTCTTCCTCTGCGATTGCCATCTGGTTATATCCTGCAAAGCAATCCATGAACAAATATATTTCCCTACCCGCTAATTGATCCAAAATCTGGTCAATAAATGGCAACGGATAGTAATCTTTAACTGTCTCCTTATTCAACTCTCTAAAATCCGCACATAATCGAATCTGGTTATTTTTCTTCTTCCTGATAACAACTGGTGAACACCATTCTATGTGCCGAACAGGGAAGATCAAACCAACTTTCCTTAACTTCTGCAACTCCTCAAACAACCCATCCCTCAGTTCGAAAGGCATATGCCTTACCTTCTGACGCACAGGATGACTGCCTTCTTTTACAGGGATAGTATGAACAACCAGGTTGGGAGGAATGCCTCTTAGCTCATCATAACTCGAAGCAAAGATATCGCGGAATTCTTGAATCAAGGACACATAGTCCTCCCTTTCTGCTGAACTGAGCATGGAACCTAATTTAATTGGCCGCGAATCATTCGGCTGCCAAGGTCTAACTCAATCACATCCACATCTCTTAATCTATCTTCAGGCTCTATCGGCTCATTTAGAGTTATCTGATAGATATCCTCTTTAGTGGACCCCTCTTTAGATTCATCGCTAGATGATGTCTCCCTACCAGATGGATCATCTGCTGTCTCTAATTCCGTAGAAGATAAAGGAGCTCTGTCACTTTGAGGAGACTTAGGATAAGCATCGACTATTACTCGATTAGCACCTCTACCTAGAACCACTCAACCGGCGGGTATATCGACTTGACAGTTTGTTCGTAAGATCCAAGGCCTACCCAGCAAAACTCGATAGCTAGGGCGTCCTGCAAATCTTATCACCCTAAAGTCCAAGAAACATTCTACACTCGCAACTGTAACATGGACTCTAGTAACACAACCTTTTGGTTGTCTTAGACTACCATCAGCCATTCTCAGAAGGGTGGAGCTGTCTTTCTAGATGCCTAGACCCAACCTCTCCATCAATTCTGAACTCATGATGTTGATGGAGGATCCAGTGTCTACAATGGCATGTTCTACTAATATTCCATCTACATAAGCTAGAACCCTAGGGCAGTTCTTTTCAGCATGGTCAAACCAATATTCTCCTACTCGTGCTATGCCCAAGGGTTCTACAATATACCCGATACGCAGGATCTTCTTGAATTCCTTGCGTACTCCTGGAGATAATTTGGTCAATTGCAAGAGGTTCACATCTGGTTTAACTTCTCAAAGAGAACTCGCTAAATCAAAGTCGTGATAAGTAGCCAAAGCTCTCTTTTCACGCCAAACCATCCTCTCTTTTGGTCTTTGGACCGGTTTTGGTGCTTCTTTCTTGGCTCTTGCCTTCTTTGTGGGCCCTTTCTCATCCTTTTTAGGGTCAACTTTTCTGTCAACCGGCTTTAGCGGTCCCCCTTCTATGCTAGGACTCTAGACTTGCGTCCCCTTATCCCCTTGTTTAGGGTTTACCTCAACCGGTTTTGTATTATCTTTGTCAACCTCTTTAGCCTTTTGGCCTCTTGTCACAGCTCTTAAGTTAGAGGTTTCAGCATCATGGACTTGTACAGCCTTAATAAGGCTGACTCCGTTGCCTTGTGGCAACTCTTCTATATTTGTTTTTCCTCTCTGCAATATTTGCCTAGGTGCATCATTCTGCTGCAAGTTATTTCCTTGCGCTCTATGATTCACTGGGCCCGGTTATTTACTTCCTTGTTGGAGAGAGCTAATCTTACTTCAATAAGTAGCAGCTAGATGACTCGACTTCTCACAAATGTCACATTTCACATTTGGACAATTCCTGGGGAAGTGCTGTCCACCACACCATTTACAACTGAATCTAGAGGGTCCACCCTCTTCAGGGCATCGACTCCCTATCAAATTGTGTTGCTTCTTCAAGAAATTAACGTCGACGGCTATTTGTCGATATTTCTCGGAGACCATATCGGTATAATGCTTCATCATGTCCTTAACTTCACGAAGGACATTAGATGCACTCGACTCGTAGCCTCGATCATCAACCCGTCATTCCATTGGCCTAACAATCTGATTTGGCATTGGCTGTTGACCCACAGGAGCAACATTCAAATTTGAAACTTGGCCTCCAACATTTGATGGAGCCAACTGACTTGCCATGGGCATAGTCACACTAGGAGGAGCCGGTAGTAAAGGTACATTCGAAACCATACTCCCTCTCCCAATAGGGTTAGTCATAGGCATCCCTTGACTTCCATTCGTCAATGTTGGATTGCCACTAGGTACTAAACCCCCATTAACATTCATTCGAGAGGAGTAGGCTATTTGTAATCGTGCTTCTACTCCCTCTGCCTGCGTAATAGCGGTATTTATATCTGCCAAGGCCACACTACTCAATTGTACTGGATATTAAAATCTAACCCATGCAAAAAGTATTGCAATTGGGCAGTTGGTGGAATGGGAATGTAAGTTTGCAACTTACGGAAAACTTCCTTCAACTTCTTAGCATATGCTTTTACATTCTCGTGAGGATCTTGACGTGTCACATTCAAGACCCAGAACCAATATTGGCACCTCTTTCAGGGGCATGTTCCGCTCGGAAAGCTACATAGAATTGATCAATGGTGGTTATGGTTCCAGACTCAATGCTGTGATACCAAACTGCAGCCCTTCCTTTTAACGTCATATTGAAGAACATCATGAGATGTCCCTCATCTTGGATGCGATAATTGACTATCAATCTCTGAAATTCACAAATGTGAAATTCTGCATCCTCTTCCGCTAACCCATTAAAAATGGGCAAGGGAATTCTTAAGGCTGGTAAATCTAGCGTCCCTATAGGAATCGCAATAGGCTGTGCCATGGTGACAATTGGATTAGCAATAGGAGCTTTAAATGATGGATTCACACCCCCACTTGAATTGGGTAAACTTGGTGGAGAAGAGAAAGAACTTATGCTTCCTCTTGCCCCTAATGAAATAGGTGGAGTAGTCAAATGACTAAGACCACTGCTTCATATACGTACTGGACTACTCCTTTGAGGAGAATAACGGCTTACGATCTCTAACCGCCGTCTATCCCTCTCAGCACGTTCTGCTTTCTGGAGTTTGGCTTGACGGTCCTTGTCAGAGGACATAAACCAACTTCCTTTTGGTCCCTATAAACCCTAGATCCGAAAACCACCACTTATAAGTGGCTGTCGGTAGACACACCACTGATAGGACCTAAAACGGGCCGGTACTGGCTCATGCACTAGCCGGACCTCTATCATGCGCTCAACAACCCCATGGCCTCGCGGCCAGGAGCGTGGATGATACATACATCATACATTGCCTTCCTAATCATCTTGCATTTGTATCACGTCTCGTAGTCCAACTCTAACCCAATTAACACTCCTCGGAGGGAGTCCCACCACCATGCCAAATGGCACGAAGTACAAACATAGGAGGCCCTCCCATAGCTGACTGCCGCTACCTCACTGCGACTCTCCTACACCTTGGAAATTGGCCCCTCGATGCGTCTTTCAACATAAAACACAGTATCGCACATATTTCCACTCAAGGTACCAATTGATCGTATCCAGGAATGTACCATTTTCCTCACTTTCTTTCCCCTAGGACCCACGTCTACCTACAGCTTGGGCAACCTTACTCACTCAACGTTGGTCACGATCTAGAGAATATAGGTGCTATGCATCCAGGAGGTATTGTTTGATACCTTTTATCATTTTATGCTTCATGCAAATTGTGAATGTCCATGTGCTAAAACAATTAAGAAAATCAGCATTTGTGCACATGTGAAAAACATTTCTTTCAATGAATTTCTCTGACGCGTAATTGCTACGTTGCACGAACCTAGCACCGAGGAGACCTCGTGCTACTAGATCCTTATTTTAAATTAACGACCGATCTATATGATATGCATAAATGAAAACAATCAGCCTTTTCTTTCTCTCAGCACTTAAACACCACTCTCATTCTCTCTACCCCCTCACCCGTTTAGGTTGTGCATCATGCATAGGTTTAGGGTAATATTTTTCATGTTTTTATTGTATAAAAACTCACTAGAACATAAAGGTAGGACTGAACTGAGGCCAAACCTCATACTTCAGACCCCCCATACATCCACAAACATGATTCTTATTTTTTCTTAATTTTCGGCACTCAAAATCCATTTTTTCCTATTTTTACCCATTTTTTCTATTTTTCTTGTATTTTTTGCAATATTAAATAACTAAAAGTACAAAATAAGTTGTGGGCTGTGGCCCTTAGGTTCATTTGCAGCAAAAACAAAAATTTAGTTGGTGTGTCTTATTATATTTTCCATTTACATATCAAAAACACCAAATTTCTCCATATTTCACGTGTTTTATGGGTTTTACACCATTAATTTAAGTCATAACACTTATGATTTTCTGAGCATAAACTGATTAAAATCATAGCAAACAATATTATGATGCATAATCATCCCATGGGAACAAGTATTCATGAAGCAAATTGCATAAAACATCAATTTCCTTTGTAAAAATGAGATTACCGTTCTTTGGGGGTTGCGGGTTTTTATTTGCTATGTCTCAGGACTGATTTCCAGCAACCATTAATGCTCATGACAGTCCACAATCAGCAATCTTCATTCTTCTTGAACCACGGAGCAATCCGATCTTCATTGGACAAGCATCCGTCATTCATTCATTTTTCTTCTTCTTCACCACATGAATCTGCCCTTAGAGGAGAGAGAGGGAGGAGAGAGAAAGATTGAAATCAGAGATCTTCATAGAGACCACCATTTGACGGGTGAGAGGCGGCGATAAGACCAGCATCCAAAGGAGATTGAAGGGCAATGATCAGTGGGGTGGGTTGTTTGCAGGCTGGAGGTTGAGGATCTCCCATGATGGCGCAATTTTCAGGCGCATTCTGCTCACGTTTTTCCCTTCTCTCTCTCTCCACGATTTTTTGCTAACTCAAATGTTGGCATAAAATGCCCCCTAGGCCCCAAAGGTCACCACTCCTTTGGCCAAACTTTTGTCCACCTCTTCGTATCTTGCCCGGTTTCTTGGCCATTTCCCCGTCCGGATTCCGAATTGAGCTCTGAAAAATCTTGGGCGTCCGGCTCGGCATCCCGCATTGGCCGGTAACTCTTATCAACCCGCCCAAAAGTCTGACAAATTATCAAAAATCAACAAGTGTCGCTCGGGCGCCTTTAAAGCACTTGATGCTTAAAATTGTCCTAATAGCTGGAGCCGTCGCCTTCGACGTTGAATATTTTTCCCTTGATATTCATAATTTTTAGCTCTTTTTAAGCACTTCTCGGCATCAAAATTCCGCTCCGAGTGAGAGATAGCCATTAGAGCTAGCTTGGAACGCTTAAACAATAAGCAGTCCGTGGGTCTTGGCGGTTGAGCGAAAGCTCCCACACATGGGATTTGGCTACTTAGCACGATGATATAATCCATTTTTAGCATTCTTCGAGTACAATTTCTACAAGTAATTAGCCTCACTTAGTAGATATGACATTCTTGAATAGTTTTTGCACTCATTTAGGTACTATGATGATCTACTTCTTATCAATGTATCATGTAATATTTCTTGGTAAAAGCATAAACTCCATATATATCATCTAGTCAATGATTACTCAAAAACTCCCTTTTAGTTCTAGAAATGAGTCATTTTGTCCCTCTTATGACTACCTTTTAAAACATGGAAATCTCCTGTGACAACGGCCTACTACTATAAAAAATCATGATAAAATAGAAAAGCTAGCTTTAGAGGTAACAAATATCTCCATCATGCTAGTAATCATCTCACTAGTTGGTCCCAAGTGGATATGGCCTATGGGAAGCTACACTCACTAGTGAAGATCTCATATTTGCCAACTCGACCATGAGGCAATCCAAAAAGAGAAGCTAGCACCCACCCTATATTGGATCCTGAATGTATAGGGAAGTCCATACCACATGATCAATATCTAGTCGCATGGATGGTTTGTAACTACTGTTGAAATGATGGATCTAGAGCATGGCAGAAGCTATGGTGGAGGTGGATAGAAGATGAAGGTTAGATTCATGTTGCCATAGACAATGAGTAGACAACTATTACACAAGTGAATTAGGTTCCAAGATGGAAGCTTGGACTCATAAACACAATCTTGTGTAATGGACTAACAATGACACTAACTAAAAGTAGAAAGCATCATGATATATCATTAAAAAAGAAAGCAAGTACAATGCTTTATAGGGATAAACTAGACTGCACTTTCCACCACTATGCATATGGGATTCTGCATCTTGAGCCCACATTGCTCCATACAAAGAGACTCAGTTGGGTGTGATTTCAAATATCTCAATAACCCTCCTCAATCACAACCAAAAAAGTGCAAAGTGTGTAGAGGCTTTAGTGAGCAACCATCTACAAAGTGTGGGCACACCACAAACATGGTAAACACCAGAGGCTATCACATAGAAAAGGCTAAGTGTGGGTATCAAAGACATGGTGGACATCCAAAGGTTGTAATACAGGCCTCACAAAGTGTATAGAGACTGTAGTACAAGGTTACATGAGGAGTTTAAAAGCTTATGTCAGAAGCATTAGGTCTAGGAAGTACAAGGCTAAAAAAGTCTCTCAGAATAGGAGTAGAAGGACTAATGAGGCTTGTCCTTCTCCTTGTGGTCTTCTTCTTCTTTAACATAAGCTAGATTAGACCTTTTGAGACCCCTCCTGGCATGACAAAATTTCATATCTAGCCTGAAAAATTCAATTATTAATCCATACTTAGATAAATTTGATTGTGCACCAAACAAGGTATCTAATCTCTTCCATGTATCATTAGAGGTTTCACAGGTATCCACATGGTGGATGTAGCTGTCATACAATTCTAGCTTAATGATGGCCAGTGCTTTGTCATCATTCTTCTACCAAGTAGCTGCAAGATTGGAATCCTGAGGCTTCTTCTCTTTGCCATTGGTAATGGCCCAAAGACCCTTCTTCATCAGGATGAGCTTCATGTGGGTTTGCCAGATGCAAAAATCGACCCCTTTGAACCGAACAGTTGGAGAGTCTTTGCTCATGCTGGAGCAACAAATCAAAACCAAAACTCTCATAAAAGAGCAACATAAGATTTAATTGTGTCAAGAGACACAAGGAATGTAGTGTCAAATAACACTTGATAAGTATCAATAGATATTATGCTTTCAAGCACTTGATATTGAGCTTGATGCTTGGATTTCTCGCCTCCTTGCTGATTTGATGGGAAATGCTTGCTTGAAAATTTAATTCTCAGTTAGATTAGAATGGTAGAGATTTATTTGAGTGGCAGGAGAGATAAAATGATGTAGAAGAGAAGCTTGAAGTTGAAATGGTTATGGCAGATTAGGATTTGCAAGATAGGGGCCTACTTTTTTTCTCTGTGCAACTCATACAGTGGACTATTTTGTATAAGATTTGAGATGGGGGTGCCTTAGGTGATGGGCTTTCATTGCTCTATTGTCGTGATCAACATTGTGGCTTGTTCATATTGTATTTGTTGTACGACCCAAAACTAGTACATTTTTGACAGCAAACAAGGAAAAACATAATGCTGCACCATATACTGGATAATGTCCTCCTTTTTTGTGATATAGAGAAGCGCTCAGAGTCAAGGAATGTTTCTCCAAAAGGAAGCGTGTTGAGATATGTTGTGATTTGAGAGATCCTTTAACCTGCATGCCTATCCGCTGTCCAAGCATGTTTTTAGCAGTCCATCGAGAGACAAATGTAAGGGACACCACCTAACACTCCCATGGAATGTTAGGAATTTGTCACCTAGGGTTTTCCGAGTCTGCCTCGCAACGGAATGTTTGGGGCCGTGAACCCACTAGGATCAACTTGAAATCTGGGTTCCTAGTGGATAAGGTCTCCTAACAGCATTCTAGCATCGGGTCCCAGACATCCTACTTTACGCAGAGATACCCAAGCCAAAGCAGATCTGTGCCGCACTTGGTTCAAGGAGAATAGGAAATGAGAGGGATTTGTCGCTTAACCTCTTTATTCGTAGGGCATAGTCCCATTTCAATCCTCTAAAATGGCATGAATTGGGTTCTAATGTAGCACTGCCTAAAGATTAAATGACGGTAAAGCCTTGTGAGAAGCCTCCCAGTTCTTCGGGACCACCCTGTCGTAGGACAGACCCGTCGGGGGTTCTGTCCACTTGCTTCCCTTGATAGTTTTAGTTTTCTAATTAGGTTCTATCACATTTATGTGTGACATTCAAAATCAACTTTCTTAATTAGGCCTTTTAGGGAACATGGTTCATTCGCGTTATTTACGGCACAAACAAAAATACAGAGTAAGCAATCCTTTGACAAACAAGTTCAACCAAGTTCCTTAAGTTATCTTCAAGTTAATCTTTGTCTCTTGCCCATATAGGAGAAATTATATATTCCCTTCTATCCAACAGAAGTACCCAATCCAAATCACATGGCACCGTAATTTCCATCCATTATCTAGAATAGGATCTTCCAATGTCTTAGACGTTGGGCTCACGACAGTCTTCAACTCCGTTCTGGACTAGGCAAGGGGTGTCCAGAGCTCCACTAATCCCAAGCAACCTAGGAGTGACACACAACTTCTGTGGTTGACCTTTTCACCATTCGACCTTGAGCATGTGAATCGAGCAGTGCCCTCTCGGGTTAAAATGTGGCAAGACCTTGGAGATGATCCACCCACGCAAAATATCCTTCCTTAATTAATCCAATTAAGGATCAAGCAGAATCAAGGCAATCAACCTAATATCATCTTCCAAGAAAACATTTGTTTATTTCGCATGGCAACTTGACATCACTGACCCCTGTCATGCATTACCACCAAACACAAGAACTTGGAATAATCATCTAAATCACATCCCAACATTCAGTTTAATGCAAAATCATTTAGGACATTATTTGATCAATCAACAAAAACAATGGTATCATTTTCCAAACATTGCAAAAATAGTCGGATAACCTTTCTATCACGTATTTGCTCTCCCCCTTGGAATTAGGAGCGGTTCTATCTAAATAATACTTAACACTCCCTTCCTTTGGCTAAGGCATATGTTAAGCATTCAAACACTGTATATGACGTAAGTTCTATAGGTCACTTACATTGTTTGATAACCCAATCTTCTTCTCAACAAGTACAAAAAGCACCAGTCTTTCCTTTGACTTAGGGTTTTCCTAACCCCTTGAGCTCTCTACTTGCCTTTGAGGCCCAGAGTTGTTGTTTGTATCTAGCCCAATCCTCAAATTTGGATTGATAAATATAGTAGCTATTGGATATATCTCAAGGTATCTTAATTTTAATCCTTATGATTGTTATTTGTGTTAACTACACACAATGTCAAGATCCCAATGAACTAGTAGTTCGAGATATTAGCGAGAGCTTGGGCAAAGATCTTAGAGTCTCAAGATTGAATTCCCTCTAGGGTAGATTACTTACTATGCAATTTGTCAGGCGTGCAAGTTACAACATACTTTTAGTGTGGTGAAATACATATCTATCATTTTCAAGAGAAGGAGAGTCGATAATACCTTGGAATCTTATACGCTATTTATGCTATCTACGAATTATTTGTTTACATAGCATCTAGGTGCAATTTACTTCTCTTGATACCTGTGCTTTGCAAACTCCATCTTTCGAAAAATATTAGATGAACCCTATCCCTTTCGATGATCTATTCTTGTGTAGCATAGCATGGGTCTAATGCATCTCATGCGAGAATCAAAGCAAGCACTCATCAATTTGAAAATACATTACTTATGACCGGTACCATAGTTGGATTGGTAGTGATGTCCTCAATCGAGGATTTCGTTGCAGGATTGCCATCCACATGTGACATTTTCCGCTTGGGGACCATTCCCGATCCTCGTCTTCCCTAGACATGAGTCACATAAGAGTTCCGCACCTTGTGCTCAATTAGTGGGGCCAATTGGGGAGAAAAATACACTACAGATAATCCAAGTGGAATAAGGGGGAGAAGAACAGCACGTGTGATCACCCTCTAAGGAGGGGGAAGAGAAGGATACCCTTTTCAAAAGACTCTCTTTCTCTCCCTCTCTCTTCTTCTTCTTCTTCTTCTTCTTCTTTCTCTCACACTCTCTCTCCCTCCCCTCTCTCTCTCTCTCTCTCTCTCTCTCTACCTAAGTAACATTGAGCCCTTCTTTTCTTCCCATGGGGGGGTTTCTAGTGGGGGAAAGAATGTTATTATGGGGAAAAAGGAGATAGTGGGGGGGGGGGGGGGAGGGGGGAGAGAGAGGCGGGATATCGTTGCTTTGCAAGGGGGTTTATATGGGGGGAGAAGTATTATTGGGGGGGGATGTGGAGAGAAGGTAGTGTGGTGGTATCTCTCCCATCCTCCACCTATCATTGTGGCACATGGCAGTGGCACTGCAATGGATTCATCGTTGTCACCACCTACTTTACCATCAACGTCATCTTCACCAACTTCTTCCACATTAGCTCTACCTCGTCGTCATCTCTACATTCATTGTTGTCATCTTGCTTCCATCTCCACATTCATTGTTGTCATCCTGCTTCCCCCTCACCATCCATCAGACCCCTACATCATCTCTTCTTTCCCTCTCGCCACCTGAAAAAAATTTCATTCTCTTTAATCGTTTTGGGAGGGAGGGGATTCCTACGCAGGAGTGGGGGATATCACATCCTCTCCCCCTTAGAGAACTCGAGATGTCATCATCTCGGAAGAAACTGGGAAAGACCAAGCATTAATGGGTCTTAAGGCCTATGGGTTAGGAACCATCACGTATTTGTTGCGACTCTCTGACTACTCATACGCATATGACCTTTTAGAATGAAAACTTATTGTATTTATTCGAGTCTAGATTACAAGAGAAGAGTTTATTGTAATTACATCTCATGGATATCTTCTAGGATTTTCCTAAGTATCTGGTATATTCTAGTTCACTGAAGCTTGTACAACTTCATTCCTTGTAAGTTCAAGTTCTCCTTGAGTCCTATTGGGACAGTTAACATGGATATGTCCAATGTTATGGCACTCGAAGCATCGGAGTTTAGGACGCTTTGGACATTCTCTTTTGAAATGACCTAACTCCTTGCAAGAGAAACAACATGAAGCTTTATCACTTGGGATCACAAGATTCCTGGTTGTCCTTGGCATGATTTTCTTCTCTAGACCAAATTTTCCTAGGATCCTTTTTGTGGATCAAAGTGGTCCTTTACCTCAAAAACTCTGTTTCTGGATTGTCCTCTTTTTAGATATGGACTGAGGTCCATGGTCAATCGGCTTTGCTTGTAATATTAAAGAATACTCCCAAACTTTGACATTCTGACAAGACCCAATCTATATTAGTCTAGAAGAACACCTAAGGAAAATTCATTATAAGTTATAACTGTCATTCCTTGCTAGAGTATCTCTAATCATTTGTAAGTTCTAGGCCCCAAATAGATGCAACTCATATTATTCGGGTTGATTGTAGTATTACAAAGTTTTTCTTTGTAATACTACAATCAACCATGTAGCATTACAGAGTTTTTCTTTGTAATACTACAATCAATCATGTAGCATTACAAAGTTTTTCTTTGATACCAACTGTAACGTGCCCATCCAAGCACATTTTTAGCAATCCATTGAGAGACAAATCTAAGTGATGCCGTCCGGTACTCCCACGAAATGTCACGAGGTTTGTCACCTAGGGTTTCTCGAGTCCGCCTTACAATGGAACATTCGTGGCCGAACCCACTAGGATCAACCTGAAATCTAGGTTCCTAGTGAACAAGGTCTCTTGACAGCATTCTAGCATCGCCATCCTACTTTACACAAAGATACCCAAGCCAAAGCAGATTCGTTTCGCACTTGGTTCAAGGATAATGGAAAATGAGAGGGATGTGTCACTCAACTCCTTTGCCCATACAACAAAGTCCCATTCCAATCTCCTAAAGTGAAAATTTTGAGTCATTCGCCCTTATCACGATCTATGCGACAACAAAATGCATACATAATTCAGGATATGGTAGTTCAAAGGTCTTCTCTGTTTGATCATTGCTTTGATAGTTTAAAAATATTAATTGAGATCCTTCACAATGGATGGTCGCACTTCTAATAGACTTGAAGTTTCAACAAGTAGCTCACGGCAAAGCAACGATCTGAGCATAGTCACAAGCTGCAAGGCTACAACATGCTATGCTTACACGTTCCTTCCATCCCTCTTTCTGTGCAGCTTCATCGCTCATCAATCCGCCGTCTTCTTGTCTTGCATCTTCTGTTGCATCACCTTCCGCATTGTCGCTCTTCGTTCCATCCCTTTTTCTTTACATCCTCCGCTAGCCTCATGATCATTATCGGCTTGGTTTTTGTCACCTTGCAAAGCTCACAGATGCTTCCAATCTTCATCCTTCGTCATGTAGCAGCTTTCGTTGTTGGATTCTCTTCCTTGTCTTCCGTTATTGTCCTCATTGTCGGCTTCTCCTTACCACCTTTGTCTGTCTATTGCCAATGTCACCTTTCGTCACGGCTCTTCTTTGGCTTTTTGCATTCCTCTCCTCCTTTGTTGCAATAGGCAGGTTGATCCTTCCTCGTCATTGCTTCGATTTCCTTTCTCTTCGACAGTAGAGCTTGTCTTCCCCTGTCCGTCATCTTCTCATCCTTCATCACCTTCTTCGTTCTCACACCTTTTCTTCATCTTCGTTTTTTTCCCCCCTTCGCAATAAGCAAGTTGGTCTTTTAAACTGGTTATACCTCCATCAATAGCATCGTCTTCACATGGCTACATAAAATCTCATAGCTTTTCCCACACAAAAGCTTTAGAGAAGCTTTATTTGATGTCAATAAATATATTACTCATATCATCTTCAAAAACATTCAATAATTTTGTCTCCATCTGACATCAAGGTTGACTCTATAGTGCTGTCACTTTTTCTAAAGCTTAATCGCATCAAGGCTTTCATCATCAATCTGCCCGTAATGCTTCACGACAAAAATATTAAGAGTTTATTCTTATCCATGCTAGAAATCCACGATCATCAATAGGTTGAAGACGGCCAGAGGTAACGGCCAGAGGTAGACGGCCAGAGGTAGGGGTAGGTGGAATTTGAATATTTAGCTCCTACATTCACATGTCTTCCAAGTGACCATTTGTTGATGTCTATGATGACATACTGGAAAGATGCAAAGAATGTATTAGTTTGGGAATAACCATGAGTTCCCTTCCCAATGCCAAGATTGTCCCTACGTCATTTTCAATGCCACAATAGTTAGTAGGGAAAATCAAAGCGATAAAGTGGCCTTGGGCAAAGCTTTCAAATCCATCCACTACATTTTCATGTGCCCTTTCATTTCATCCTACTCTACTATGAACTTTATTTTGATTTCCATCAAGGCCTCTCTAAATTATGAAAGGAAGTCTAACAATAGTCGATGAGCATAAGATAGAAAGAACTGGGAGTGAAAAATCAACATTGGTCCAACTTTTCTTTAGAATTGTCGATCTTGCTAATGTAATAAACACTTTTGTTGAAGTCAATATTACTTCTCATGGTTACGGATCCATATTCATGATCTTGCCAAAAGAACCTTGTCTTCCATGCAATGTTCCCTAATAAGAACATGCTTTGGGAAAGAACTTCATACCCAATCACTCATGTAGTTTGCAAATTAGAAACCATGCTATGCAATCAATCGAGCGATGATCCCACACAATTTTTTTAAAAAAAATAATTGAAGAAAGTGTGCCTAGCTTAACTACATGTGCTCGTGCATCATGCAAATGCAAACACAAAAGATATACACAATAGAAAATAAACTCCTAATGACGTTGACTAATGTGATCAATTTCTTGGTAGAAAACTCCGCCCTCAGATTTGTAGTGATGGACACACAGCATCACGACATCCACTCCCTCCAAACCTACACATCCTCTGGATGAGCCACGGATACCCATCCTCACCACCGCCAAGCTCGATGATCAATGCAATTTCTTGATCTTCTATAAAAGCATATACAATGTACTTATCTTCATCATCAACATCTCTTGGCTCAAGTCCATCATAAATTGCATCATCCAACTCCCTGTCTGCAGAGGTTGCATCATCTCTTCTTTTGAATAGTTTAATTCTCTTCTTTATATAGGGCCCAAATCATCGACTGGAAACCTTGTGGATAGCACTATACTAGTTGTCTAGACTGCTGCCATAGACCAATACCCAATCTCCTTTCTTAATCTCTTTAGGCCTCAATCTGTGTTTGGTACTATCAAAGTAGTCTTTGTTGCGAATCCTAGCCTCTTTGAGCTTTTGAATTACTCTCTCAATATCTTCAGGTCTTCTCTCCAACTGACGAATATGAAAAGCCAAAAGATATTTTCTAGACATCTCTTCTTACTGCCACGGTAAAGCACTCCAAGTAAGTGTACAAGTCTCTGTAGGCATGATTGGCTTTTGTCCATACGTCAACTCAGCTAGCATATAACCTGTAGTCACACTATGAGTAGTGCGATTAGTCCATAAGGCATAAGGCAACAACCTAGGCCACTCCCAGACTCGCCCACCGCATGCTTTGGCCAAGGCTTTCACAATTGGTGGATGGCCTCTTTCTCTCTTCCCATTGCCTTTTGGATTATATGCCAAAGTCAAAGCAAGTTTAATGCCAAGCCAAGATAAAAACTCCCTAGCCTCATCAGCATCCAACTCACCTCTATCTGCAGTAACTTTTCCAATACATCCATGCCTACAAATAACATTCTCCAAAAGAAACTAACAAACCATTGAAGTAGACTTCGTCCGTAATGCTCTTCCTTCCACTTGATTTGTGAGATCTTCTTGTGCCAAAACAATATAGAGGATATGCCATAAACCAACATGCATAGTAATCAAATCAAGAACCCACTTGTAATGAATACATAGCGGGTAGATAGGATGAATCTCATCTCTATGCCTCATTGAAGAGAACAACTAAGAATCAGGGCATGTCTCAACAAACTATGAGATATCTCTATACATGCCTCTCCACCAATAGCGCTCTTTGATCTTCTCATAGGTCGCCCAAATAGCTCGATGCCCAGTCCAAAGATTTTCATGGAATTCTTTCATAATTTGCACATGTGAAGCTCTATCACAAACAACTCTCAATGGCTGTCCTCCTCGCTTTTGTGGATGCTTCCAAAGTAGCCCACTTCACAAGAAGAAACCATAATCTTTTCTTCTAATCTTCTTGAAGTCTACATCAGTCCACCCATCCAGTCTAGACATGGTACTCAAATAACGACCAATTTGTAAATACTCCCTTGTATACAAGACTCATCAAAGCTTTCCAAAGCAGACACATGACAAATATGATCAACCAGATCAGCCCCATCATCAACATCATCAATTTCAAGAAAAATCCATATCATCATATCTTGCTCATGAAAGCATATCGGCTACTAGGTTGTCTTTATCTACTATGTGCTTGAACTTTGGATTCATGGATTTTATGTATTCAATTCACCTAAGCATGGCAACATCTGGAGTAGAACAACTTGTGATCATACCTAGAAGAGGCAAACAATCAGTCTCGACCACCACAGCAGTTCCAATTGTCATAGAGTGAACTAGGGAGAGAGAAAGAGGAGAGAGAGACTGTAGAAGAGAGAGAAAGATTGCAGGAAGAGAGAGAAGAAGAGTGACAAGGAGAGAGAAATACTAGATTTGGAGAGAGAAAGACATGAAAGAGAGAGAAGCCATGAAAGCTGTGAGCAAGATGGGAGAGAAGGACAGTAATTGTATTAATGTGTCAAAAGATATGAAAAATTACATGTCCTCCCCTTTTATACCAATGTCAGTGTGACATGGCATAATATTAATATTATTTACACATTGTCCTTATTCCCAGCTTCTTACAATCCATCCCTTCCCAAAAGTTTTTGTCCTAAAAAATAAACCTGAAAGACTAGAAAAAGATGGATAGAACAGAGTACTACTCTATTTTTATAGCTTTACAAATGGGAAAATGAATGAAGTATGACCAACCATATGGACTAAAATTGAAGAGCAAGAGTAGGCCTAAGCTATATACATGATTTGGAATACTTCGAAAGTATATGGAGCCATAAAATCTTTAACAAATAATCTCAAAATGAAGTAGATAGCTTGCTGTATAAACAGACCCTGCTGGATCAAATCTGCCATAACTTCTAGTAGAAGTGTCCAAATGAGGCGTACCATATATCGAAACGGAGCTCTTGAAGAGTACTTTAAGTCCATGTAGATAGCTTAATTCTGAAAATTAGGCACGATAAAAACTGTTCTAAAACGACATCCTATCTTGATCTTGTCTGCATCATCACTAGCTCCATAATCAATAGGCTTCAGCCCACCAATGTATCCCTTAAGAAAGGAAACTCAACTAATATAGAATTAGGCCTCCAAGAAACTTTCTCAGGTGGTAAACCTCTCCATTTTATCAAATATTCCATGATAGAACGAGATCGAAGCTTCTTCTCATGCTGAAACCATGGAAGAACTTTTGGTATTGCTAAATTCTAACAATCAAGAATTTTCATATGTCTTACAGGTCCATTCTCTGGTGATGCATTGCGAAATTGCTGATTTCACGGTTCAAAAGAATTTGGGTACTAAGGATTCTTAGAAAATGTATTCTTTGCTAACATCTTTTAGCAAAAAGAGTTGGACGTTGTTGTTTATACACAAAAAAGTTTGTGTTTACCAGGGTATTTTCAATAGAGGTTGAAATTTGCAAGTTGTAGCAATGAAGCAAAGTTGAGATAAAATATAAGACAGTTAAAAGAAGGTTAGACCAATTGTAGGGTGCTACCTTTGGACAGTGATGAGATGATTAGGAGAGCTACTATTCAACCTCCTTTACATGATCCACGGACATAAGTTTTTAGCTGAGACATTGAAAGAGATGAAGATTGGGACCGAAGATTTACCTATCATTGATGCCTTTCATTGATGATTTACCTATCAAGGGTTGCTTGGAAGAAGGAAAAGAAGATTCTTTAGATAACCATGGATGCAAGTTCTTTGTGGCTTCACATATTAGAGATGTTGAGAGGATTCTTTGTAGATTGGAGGAAGTAAATTTGACCTTGTTAGGGTTGAAGTTTATTTTTGGAGCTAGAGAAGTTTTGATTGTTAGACATATATGTGGATATTATGGCAGGAAGCCTTCTCTTGCGAAGGTTGATTCCATAGAGAAGATTGCAGAGACTTGTTCTTCTACTTCAGAGATTCGTAGGTTTCTTGGGGCTTGTGTGTCTTATCTTATTTAGATTCCTCATTTTTCTCATATTGCAGATGATCTCTACCAACTCTTGAGAAAAGGGAAACATTTTTCTTAGGAGATAAAACATACATAAGCCATGTAAAAACTAAAGAAATTTTTGAGAGCTGCTCTGACCCTTTGAAAGGCAGATTATGAGTGTGGGAGACCTATTGTTCTTATTGTTGATACTAGTCCTATCGGCATTGGATGGGTTGTTGGCCAAGATGATGCAGATGGAAATAGGTATGCTATTTGGTTTGGGACGAAAGTCCTAAACAAGTGACAATGAAGGTATTCGCAGGTTAAGAGAGAGCTCTTGGGACTTGTCATAGCTCTCAAGAATGACATAAAGTACTTCACTGGTGTAAGAAGTTGGGAATAAGGATAGTGTGTAAATAATATTGATATTATGCCATGTCACACTGACATTGGTATAAAAGGAGAGGACATGTAATTTTTCATATCTTTTGACACATTAATACAATTACTGTCCTTCTCTCCCATCTTGCTCACAGCTTCCATGGCTTCTCTCTCTTTCCTATCTTTCTCTCTCCGAATCTAGTATATCTCTCTCCTCGTCACTCTTCTTCTCTCTCTTCCTGTAGTCTTTCTCTCTCTTTTGCAGTCTTGTCTCTCCTCTTTCTCTCTCCCTAGTTCACTCTCTGACAAGTGGTATCAGAGCATTGGTCTTTGATCCATTTTTCTTTCTATTTTTTAGTCCTATTTTCCTCCATCAAAATCAATTTCAGACAAGTATTGTACAAGACAGTGACTAGTGGAGTGCTGCAGACCATCTACAGTTAGTAAGAGACTACATCTGGAGATCCCAAGGTTAGATATGGCAGAGGATGGCTAAAGTGACAGGTCGTTATCAAATTTCATGCAAAATTAGAGGTAACTAGGGTAAAGGAGAGTTAATCGGGCTTAGTTTGGGGTAAAACAGTGGTTACTTTTCAAAAGAGGTCTTCCTTTCCTCTTTCTCCAAAGCTTTGGCCAAGCTTCCATGGAGTTTTCTAGCTAAGATATTCTCCTTATTCACCGATCATTGCTCTCCTTCAACAATGGCTTGTATAATGGCATTCTAGGCAACAAATGCAACAAATTGCATACCATTTCATAGACTAGAAGATCAGCCACGTGTGCAGAACAGCAGCCCGAAATTTACACTGATTTTTCCAGCCATATTCTTCATCAATCTTTAGCCAACCTTCAGCAATGATGCTTCCAAATGGTCTTTGGCAGTGATTTCTTCATCTTTGTAATGTGTAGACTATAAAATGGGGCTATATTATTCATCCTTTCACTCTCCTGAAACCCTACATGAACAGTCCATGGGCAGCCATGAAAGCTTCAACCCAAGCTTTCATTTCTCAACAATTTCTTAAAGATTCTTCATATTTTCAGCCCGTGGGATCATTTTAGTAAGGATTCTTCAACAAATTGCAAGGATTAAGCACAGATGGTCAAAGATTGAAGCTCAAGAGCTTCCATGGAGCCAAAATTTAGGGGAAACGGGTTTAATGCTTCAATCTCAAGCATTTGAAGCTTCAAGATTGTTCTTAAGCATTGAATACACAAGTCTTGAAGATTATTTTGGCAACATTGGACCACCGGAGGCTTTATCAAGCATATGAAGATTGATCAAGTCATCATTAAACATGTCAAAGGTACTCTTCTTCAATTCTTAATCTCTCTCATTAATCCATTTGCTAAGATTAATCCATTTTATTGAGAGATTAAATAATTGAATAATATCCATCAAATTTCAGTCAACCCTTGCTTGAATCAATACATTCATGTAATGCACTATTTGCTCTATGCATATTAGTTCTAATCAGTGAATTAGAGGATTTAATCTGAAATTTCCAGCATAACACTTGAATCCAATTGATTGAATCTATCGATTGATGAATTTTCTCACTCTAATCCATTGATTGACTGAATTCTTTTATCCAAGCTAAAATATTGTAAAATGGTAAGTAGTAGCAATCAGTGAGTCACTGAATTGCATTGGTAAGACCCTTTCCTTATCCAAACTTTCAAGATTTCATTCAATTGCATCTCATGAAAGGGGATGAATGAATATTTCAAAAATGCATCTAATGATGATTGATTAGATTAGCAAGCTACTGCCATGTTGATATATCCACCGAGGAAAAAGGTGGATGCCGGGGAAATAGTGGGACAAAAGAAAGGTGACCCTCCCTCACTATCAAAGATCCTGAAGGGGTACAACCAACCGACCCGGGGGGGACTTTGCCCACCTCCCGGTGTTTCGGAGCACATGTAGGGATCCTGTCATGCTGTTTTATCCCTCGCACAGGTACAACGAGTGGAGAATTGAAGCTTGAAGACTTTCCAAAGGCTCAAGTATCTTCAGGTTTAAAACAGGGTAAAACAGGGATTTTACATGGCACTACATGGCATTTATAAGTTGTTACATGTACACCCTTCATTACTGAAGTATAGATGCAGGTACTACAAGGTATCCATAGGTTCTATTCAACCTTCTACAGGGTTTGGTAACTATTTTAGGTTACTATTTTACCTTACAAGGTCACAACAGGGCACTTACAGGTTAAAACAGGATGCAAGCCTAGACAATTCAAACTCAGAAATCGAGTTGTAGAATTTTGTCTTAAATTTGTTATAGCGTGCTATAGCTTATCTAACAGACGGCATTCTTGGCTTCAATTTGAACTAAAAATTTTTGAAATCGGAGTTCCCTAGAAAAAGTTATAGCCATTTTTCTGATAGGGGGTACTGTAGGAATGCACTATTATGGCATGACATAAGGGTAAAAATAAGGTCCAAGAAGATTATGCTCAGAAAATCAAAGATTCCATGTTGGATAATGCACCTCAAGAGAGCCTTGAGGAACCTCAACAACAAGGGAAAGTTAGTATACTCAATAATACCTTGTGGATACATGAACAAAGACATAGGGAACATCATGAGGCCATATTATCAAGAATGGAGTAGATGGTTTTGTCTACTGATCAAACAAAGTCTTCCATTGAGAAGTTAGTAGATTCAATGACTCAAACAAAGGCTTCTATTGATAAGTTGGTGGAATCTAATGCTTAAATTATGGCACAATTCTCCCTATGGATGCAAATGCAAATGGGATCCAAAGAAGCTAAGGAGAAAGCTTATTCAAACAGTGAGCCTTCAGTCCCACTTCAGCCATCTAACCAAAATGGTCATGGTCATGGGATTATTGGAAGAAGAGGCATCCCAAATAGCTAATATGAAGTAGATGAGGCTTCACAATAGCATGATGGCTAATTGGGCAGTTTGAATGGAGCTAACTCTTAAGCTTTTGGGCTGAATACTCAAATTCCTAGGGGTCTTCTAACAATAGGAAGATTGCATAGTGGTTCTCAGCCACCTATTGCAAGATTTCCATCTCAGTTTGAGGGTTCCATACATGGTACTCATGATCAACCTATTTTGGGACAGCAACCATTCCATGAAAGAGAGCTAAAGGACAAGATTGTTCTAGCCAAATTTAATGGTCAGTCATCTTCGCCATCTGATTTAGAGGAGTGGACCTCTAGGATGGAATCCTACTTTGACATATTCCCTAAAACTGATGACATGAAGATTCATTTTTCATTTGGAGGGATTTGCCCATACTTGGTGGACGTATATTAAAAAAGAAAACATACTTGTAGAGAATTGGGAAGCTTTCAAGGCACTTATGGCCGAAGTATTTGTCTCCCCTCTTAAAAAAGAGAAATTGGCATGAAGATGGTATGGATTGGAACAAAGAGGCCTAAGTGTAAGAGAGTACACTAACCAATTCCTCAACCTAACCATGTATGTAGAAAGCATCAATGATGAGGTTAAGCTCCACAAGTACATGTATGGTTTAGAGCCATCTTTATCAGCTAATGTCATGGCACAATACCCTACTTTCCTCTTTAAGGCTATTGAGCTTGCGAAGTGCTATGGAAGAAAATATAGAAGAGAGTCTTCATTTCATCCTGGTTTTGGATAGCCAAAGATTGGTTTTAAACAGGGGCAAGTTGATAACACTTATGGTAGTAATCATGTGCCAAATGGGAGCTTACAGGTACCAACTTATCCACCATTCAATGCTTCTAGACCTCAAAGTAATTTTAGGGAAATAAATAGTCCTAGAGTTGACTTCAAACAAGGGAATAGCAAGCCTAAATCCATTTTAGCCAACATGAATCTTAAGTCTATTCCTATGGATCTTTACAAAGAAAGAAAGGAGAAAGGCTTATGTTTCAAGTGTAGCAAAAAGTATACACCTGACCATGCCTCAAAGTGTGTATACAAAAATGTCAAAACCCAAGCTTCAGAGTATGTTAGTCTTTGAGGATTTTGAAGATGAGATGGATGAAGCTAATGCAATTGCACTTAATGCTGAAAATGAAGATCTTGAGGAAGAAGTTGTGCAAGAGTATTTCTATGATCCAGCCGACTCTTTTCCTTTTGATCCAGGTGGAAGTGTTCCTTTTGATCCAGGTGGGACTTGTCATGAGCCCCTTGTTGCCACTAATTGTTCTATTTTCATGGATGCTTAGACAAGATCCAAGAGCCCTAATACACTGTGTATGAAGGGAACATTTGTGGAAAGCCAATGTTCATTCTGATAGACAGTGGTAGTACTCATAGTTTTGTGATTAAGTCTATCTTGGACAAGCTGAATTGTATTCCCACAAATTTACAACAGCCCATTAGAGTTCAAGTGGCCAATGGTGAAGAGGAAATTAGTACAGAGATATGCCCACATGTTTCTTTAAAATTGGCTGAAAATTTTGAAGCAAAAGTAAACCTGATCACTTTGGAAATGGGGCCTATAGACATTGTACTCGGTTGTGATTGGTTGATGACATTAGGCAGGATCACTATGGATTTCTCACAGTTGTATATGGAGTTTATCTTCAATGGACAGCTCATCCATTTACAGGGAATTTCTAGTAGATTAGATTTTCAGCTTATTACCATTCAACAACTCAAAAGGGAGTACAAGAGGCGCTCACAAATATTTGTTTTGCATTTAAAAAAAGAGATGCAAGATCAGCCCAATAATTCAGCAAACCATCCATCCTTGACAGCGCTTCTTGAGGAGTGTAGGGATTTGTTTGAGGTACCTACTTCATTGCTTCTCAAGAGAGTAGTAGATCACCCCATTGATTTGGAACCCAACTCAAAGACAATCAATAAGCCACCTTACAGATTATCAAAGTGTGAACAAGAGGAAGTAGCCAAGCAAATCAAGGAACTTCTTGAGATGGGATTCATTGAACCAAGTTCTTCACCTTATGCATCTCTAGTTCTGTTAGTAAAAAAGAAAGATGGATCTTTCAGAATGTGCATTGACTACAGGGATCTTAATAAGATCACAATGAAGAACATGTATCCGATACCCAGGATTAATGATTTGCTTGATGAGCTCAAGGGGGTTCGATTCTTTATGAAGATTGATTTGAGGTCAGGGTATCATCAGATTCACATGCGAGAGGGTGACAAAGTCAAGACTTTCAAGGCTGATCGGGGGCTCTATCATTTCTTAGTGATGCTATTTGGGCTTACAAATGTTCTAGGTACCTTCCAAAGCCTGATGAATAAGATTTTACTGTCTTTTCTCTTTCAATTTGTCTTGGTGTTCTTTGATGACATTCTGATCTATAGTAAGACTTTACAAGATCACTTGGCACATATGAGGAGGGTTTTTGATGTATTGAGACATCACAGGCTTTTTGCTATGGAGAAGAAGTGTTCTTTCATGCAGACTGAAGTGGAATAATTGGGATATATTGTCAGTGAAAAAGAAATATAGGTTGATCCCAAGAAGGTGCAATGTATAAAAGATTGGCCGACACCCACTACTACTACTTCTCTTAAAGGAATCCTTGGTTTATCTTCATTCTATCGCCGATTCATTAAGCATTATGCGACCATTGCAACTCCTTTGACTGAGAGGTTGAAGAAGGAGGTTTTCTTTTGGGATGCTCTTGCAGATAGCAACTTCAACCAGTTAAAGGGACTCCTTACCTCTGCTCCTATCTTAGTATGCTTGGACTTTTCCAAAGAATTTACCATACAGTGTGATGTTAGTGGTTGTAGCATTGGGGCTGTTTTGTTACAAGAGCATGGAGTGATTGCCTTTGAGAGCCGTAAGCTTATAGATAAAGAAATGACCATGAATATTTATGACCAGGAGATGTTGGCTATCTTGCATGCAATTAAGAAGTGGCACCATTACTTGTATGGCAGTCAATTCAGAGTATATATTGATCACAGGGTTCTTAAGTATTTTCTTACTCAGACCAATCTTACTCCTACGCAGCGTCGGTGGGTTGCTACACTACAGAATTATGATTTTGACATCACTTATACGAGGGGCAAAGATAATATAGTGGCTAATTCTCTTTCTCGTATGTGGGCTTGCAAAGTTTCAGCTATGACAGAATTGCATAATGATTGGATTGAAGAATTATAGGAGGCTTATCTTCTAGATGAAGAATTCAGCTATATTTTTCAGAAATTACAACAAGGTCTTATGGAATTATCAGTTCAAAAATGGCCTTATTTGGTTGAAAGGCAAGATTGTTATTCCTTCTACCTCTTCTTTTACACGAAAAATTATGGAGAAACTACATTCTTCGCCTTTAACTGGACATTTAGGAGTTTTCAAGACTTATGACAGGATCAACAAAAGTTTCTATTAGAAAGGACTGTGGAAAGATGTCAAGGACTTTGTCATGAAGTGTATGCCTTGTCAGTAGAATAAGGATAGCACCCATAAGCCAGGAGGTTTGTTACAGCCATTACCTATTCCTACAGGTAAATGGACTTATATTACTATGGATTTTATTACTGGCTTGCCTACTACCAAGAAGGGATGGAATAGTATATATATGGTGGTAGATAGACTCACAAAGGCAGCCCATTTTCTTCTAACCAAGATTCAGTTTATTGCCTCTCAAGTGGCCAGTCAATTTATGGAGCAGATTTCTAGACTACATGGATTACCGCAGGTGATTGTTCATGATAGAGACTCAAAGTTTATGAGTAACTTCTGGCACGCGGTATTTACATCTATGGGCACTAAATTGGCTCCATCTATACGGCCTATCATCCACAAACTGATGGACAAATAGAAAGAGTCAATAAATGGTTGGAGACTTATCTTCGCCATTTCTGCTATGATGTCCAAACTTCATGGGATTCTTGGTTACACTTGGCTAAGTTTTCTTATAACAATTCTATCCACGATAGTATTGGAGTTTCACCCTTTGGGGCTTTGTATGGTTACAACGTGCCCTTACCCACACTCATCTTTAATGAAAGGATCAATCCTCATGGGAAGGAAGAGCTAGAAAGAATGCATACCCTTCTTCAGCAATGTAAGATGAATCTTATGAAAGCTCAAGACCAAATGAAGATGTATGTTGATGAGAAGAGGTGGCCTTTAGAGTTCCAAGAATGAGAGTTGGTCTTACTGAAGGTACCCAAGTCTAGGTACTCTACATTAAAAGATGGATCTAGTAATAAGCTTGCCCACAGGTTTTATGGCCCTTACCGGATCCTTAAGCGAATTGGAGACTTGGCATACCGATTAGAGCTTCCCTCTTCCACAAATATTCACAATGTCTTCCATGTTAGTCAGCTCAAGCTTTTTTATGGTGATCCAGTATATAGTTGATGAGTTGCCACCTATTGATGATGAATGTATTATTCAGTACATCCTAGAGGCTGTTACTGAGCATAAAAGGCCATCATAGAGACCATCTATCTGGTCTTTTTCCTACAAAACTCCTGTAAACATCAATTCTTTTTATTTTATTTTTATATACTGTTTGGCAGCTCTAGGGATATTTGAAATATACTGAAAACAAAAAGTACTTTTAGTGGATACACCATAAACACATGAGTAAAACTACTGTTGCTAGGAGGCGAGAGCTTTCCCTGACTCATACCACCATCGTCTCACAAGATAGTGGTACCTAGCTCTCCTGCTAGAAAAGGGGAATCCCTCAAGGAGTTCTTATTTTGCTGATGGTTGACACAAATGGTCATGAACTGGATAGCTCTCTTTCCATCCTTGCTTTGGATCCATGCATAGGCAGACCCATTATCTAGAACTTTAGTCTCCATTCGAGACTCAGCAATAAGTGGCTGCCCAAAAATAATAGGATAAGAACAAGATTTTTGCACAAAGAAATGATAAGACTCACCTACATCTCCAATAGAAATCTTCAAGTTTGGACAAGAAACATACAAATCTCTTGCAGTGTTGTTGGCTGTATGCATGCGCCAACCATGATCCACATCAACTGGCCATCTACCAAAATCATATAAACCTTGCACTATGACATTAATCTCAGATCCATGATCCAAAAGAGTAACACAAGGAGTTTCAATCTCACCAATCTTGATGATAGTTTCTGTAGTCGCATGAGCTTAGTGACTTCGAGAAAAATGACTACAAGGCACCAATCTAGGTGTATCTTCACTCTTATCATATTGTATGAGAGCTGAAGCAAAGGATGAAGAGATTTTTTGGATTGCATACATAGAGCTCTATTTGTAGACTCCTCAATAGTCTCCTCATCAGAGTCAATCTCCTCAATTTGCAACCCATAGAGAATAGCCTCGGTCATAGCTAAAGCCTCTCGATGCATCATATCCTTCGTTGGCTCTTCAATAACTTGATGTTTTCTTTTTATGATGTCAATGATAACATCATGAAATTCAATTTTGCAATTAAGAATCCGATCCTCAAGTAGCTTTTTCAAATTGTAGACGTCTCGATGTCAAATAGCAGCTTGAATCCGGGTTTCTTTTTCGGCTTCGGTTCCTTTGACTTTAGGGCCTTATGATCTTCTTGTACTTTTGGCTTCTGTATGTCATCCATACTCTACTCTAGTCCTGAAGAAGAAAGCTAAAGAACCGGTTCACTCCTCCTAGTTGCCCTCTTCAATCCTTCAGGTTGATCATTATCTCTTTTCTGCTTTTCTTCAACAAGCACTTCAAATCCTTGAGATTTTGCAATATAAGCATAGATAGAAAAGACATCTACATGATCATTCCATCCAATCCCTTTTCTGATTCCATCTCCTATGGTGAAGCTTTACCTTTCTTTTTTGCATGCAGTGCATAGGACCATAAAGGAGACTTATCTTTTAGCAACTACTCCAACTGAAGACCATAGGCAGTAGCTTCTCTTGCCACCTCTTGCTTCACATAAGAAGAGTGTAAAATAGATTCCTCCAATAATTTCTTCATATCTCCTTTGCCAAAATTTGTTTTAAGCAATTTCTTCATATCTCCTTCCAGACCATCAACTTCAGCCTTTTCGCCTCTTCAAAGTCTTGACAATCCTTTCGCTCATGGTCCGGACTATCACACCACATTCATAGGAGTAGAAGAGGTTGGGGCAAAAATTGAAGTTGGGTTAAGTGGTTGTTGTTCTCTTCTGGTCATCTTAATTTGAAGATCTAAATTCAAGTTCTTTGAAATTTCCTCCACCATGTCTTCGACAATCGGTTTGGCAGATGGTCTGACAATTAAAATAGGAATAGGCATATGTTGAGATATCGAGCTCCACTCGTGATATGCCAGGGTGACCGTTGTGCATTTATGTCACCGACTTGTCAGTTGTAGATGCAATTGGTACACCGCCCATGAATAATAGCTACATGACAGCTATCCTTATCTACTCTAGTTCGTGGCACAGTTAGTATGCCACCTTAGTTAGTTGAGTTTGGTTTGAGACCCATATATAGGGTTCTTCTATTTCTTTGTACGTGAGTTCTTTTGGCTTACACAAAAACTAAGAAGAGGAAAACTATTTTCAGCCTCCACCTCTGTGTGTATTCCTCCATTGTGTAAGCAAGAAAGCTACAAGTGAGACTCCTTCCTTCTCTCCCACAATCTTGACATGGTATTAGAGCCTTGTTCGTGGTAAGGAGCTCAAGGAAGCAAGCCAAGCTCTCAGCGTTCTGGTAAGAGGAGCAGTGTTGCTTTCATTTTTTGTTTTGGGAGCAGATCTCTGCCAGTTAGCACAGTCGGAAATTGCAAGTGTGCATTGTCTCAGGTTGAGACGCCTTTCGCGGTGAAGCAAGAGGGCAATATATGCTGCATGGAGAGGCTTTAGCCCTTGGCGACCCTGTTTTTTTGATTTGAGGCCATTTCGGGGCCTTTTTTGGAGGCGGAAGCTTTCTGCACGCACTCAGGAAAAAGCCCTATTTTATGCTGTGCGACCACTGTTCTACAGGTCGGTGAAAAGTTACCACATAAATTGCATCGTATGCTTGTGTGCAGAGACATTGGGAGTTACAGAATCATCCTTGGTTCCTGTATATGCAAAATTGTCACTAGGAAGTGATTGTGTGGTCAAATACCACTTTCGCCAGTTTTGCAGATTTGCCCTTGTGAGGGTGAAGCTGTGTTTTTTGCAGTGACAGAATTTTTTGCAGTGTTCTGTAATGGCGTCTGATTCTCTTTCACAGATTGTAACTGAAAAGCTTGACAAGAACAACTTCCAAGTATGGAAGTTTAGAATGACGAATTTCCTTATGGAAAAAGGATATTGGGAATTTGTTGCAGGAAATGAAGAAGAACCAGTTCTTCCTGATGTTCCCAATCAACAGCAAATGCAGGCATTTAAAGCATGGCATGAGAGAGCCAGGAAAGTTATGTACTGGTTGTCTATTAGCATTTCAGACTCTATGATTGTGCATATTCAAGATGCAAGTACGCCAAAGGAGGCATGGGATACTTTGTCAAAAATGTATAGCACAAATACGCAAGCCAGGAAAATGCAACTCAAGCAAGAGTTGCATAATGTGCAAAGAGAAAATATGAGCATCAATGACTACCACATGAAGGTGAAGAAGATTGCAGATGCACTTGCTTCCATTGGGTCGCCAGTGGAAGATGATGATTTAGTTTCTGCGACCTTGAATGGTCTAGGAAAGGATTATGCATTATTTCAGACATCCATTTCAGTTTGTGAAAGATTTCCTGATTTTGAGGAGTTGATTGCTCTTCTAATTTCTGAGGAGCAGAGAAATGGTGGTGCATCTTCTTCAGGAGGAACTTCAAAGGAAGCTGTCTTCTACTCAAATGCTGGAAGAGGTAGAGGCAGAGATGTTAGATATGATCAATGCCCCACCCTCATTAGGTGCTACCAATGATCCATGGTGCTCAAAGTTGTAAGGCCCCCATTATGAGGAGAAGCCAAATGTGAGCCCGGAAATTGGTTGAGTCCTGACTTGTATATCAGATGAGGTCTATGTGACCGGATGGCAAAAAGGTGACTGTTGTGGGTCTAATCTTTGGGTTAGATGGAGTGGTTAAGCTGGTAGCAACTCGAGGCACATTGCATTGAGTTGCGTGGTAAGGGAGTTAAAAGGGGGGGTCCCAGGGGGGCCAGCGGCCCCCCTGGCGGGGGTCTGGGGGTAGCGCCCCCGGCCCGATGGTAAAGGGAATATTCCCTGGAATACTCCCTGGCCGACTAGTGGAGGCTCATATGGTAGGTCGGTCAGTAGGCCGACCTAACGACCTTCGCGGGCTATAAAAGCTAAACCCCTTCGCAGCCATCACTCACTCATCTTTCACCCAGTCAGAGTTGTTGTTTCAGCTATCCTTAAGCTCTTCACCTATCTTCTGTCTAGATCGCCGTCTAAGCTTCACACAGTGGAAGCGCACGGGTGGACAGAGTCATCTTTGTATCAGTTGTTTGGAGTTAAAGAATTTACTGATTCTCCTCTTATCTGTTGTGTACTCTCTATCTCTTTCTCAGATTCTGTTCACTGCGCCGTGTAATATTTTACAAGAGATAGAGGAGGCCGATCTGGAGGCCGTGGTAGAAATCAGAATATACAGCAAACTCAAGAAAACCAGTCCTATGGAGGAGGACGTGGTAGCTCTAGAGGCAGGGGGAGCCAAAGAGGTCGTGGTGGATGGCAAAGAGGCCAAAATGCAAACAGTAATGTTGAATGCTACTACTGTGGTAAAATGGGTCATATGGCTAAAGAATGCTATAAAAAGCAGAATGACATCATGAATGGAAAATTGCAACAAGGGAATTATGCATCTTTTAGTAGACAGGTTGACGACAGAAATGAGCATTTGTTTATGGTGCAACACATGAACAATTATGTGACAAGTGTAGAAGAAAGCAATGATGTATGGTATGTTGACTTAGGTGCATCAAACCACATGACAGGTCATGCAAAATGGATGGAGGATGCAAGAAAAATGGAAAAACTTGGATTTGTGGAGACTGGTGATGATACTGCACATCCTATTGTGCAGATTGGAAATATTCCTTTGTCTATGCAGGATGGGAAAAAGAAATACATGTCCGATGTATTTCATGTCCCGAATATCACCAAGAATCTGGTTTCTGTTGGTCAAATGGTTGAGCAGGGCTTGCAGGTCAGATTTAATCCTCATGGATGCTTTGTTGAGGATATGAAAAATAAAGGTCGCTTGATAGCAAAAGGAAAGAAGAAGGGCATAATGTTTACGTTGGATGCAGACATGCCTGAATTGAGTGCAGTATTGTTTGCACATGGGACCGGTGTAGTTGTAGATATTGATATCTCGCATAAATGCATTGGTCAGGTTAGTGTACAGCGACTTAAATCAATGCAGGCCCAAAATATTGTTGCAGGATTGCCTAAATTCAAGGTTGCAGAAATGCATAAGGTATGTGAAGCCTGTCAATTTGGAAAACAGGCAAGGAAACCATTTCCTAGACATGTTCAAGAGAGTAAGAAGCCATTGGAATTAATCCACTCTGATGTGTGGACTACTAAAGCTGCATCTCTTGGAGGCTGTCATTATTTTGTCACTTTTATTGATGACTATAGCAGAAAAGTTTGGGTGTATTTTATGAAAAAGAAAAGTGAAGTTTTTGGGCATTTCAAAACTCTTAAAGCTATGGTTGAAAAAGAAACAGGCCTGCAAATAAAATGCCTTAGGTCAGATCGAGGGGGAGAGTACCTCTCAAATGAGTTTGCAAGGTTTCTGCAGGAGCATGGCATAAAGCAGCAATATTCATGCATTCATACCCCACAACAAAATGGAATTGCAGAAAGAAAAAACATGCATATTGGAGAGGTATCTCGTTCCATGCTCAATGAAAAAGACCTACCAGATTTTTATTGGGCTGAGGCAGTTGCTACAGTAGTCTACATAATGAACAGGACTCCCACTGCAGCAATACATGGGATGACTCCAGAGGAGAGGTATACTGGTAGGAAACCAGATATTTCTCATTTGAAGATTTTTGGTTGCATTGCCTATGTTCATGTGCCATATGAGTTGAGATCCAAGTTGGATCCAAAAGCTGAGAAGTGCATCTTTATTGGTTACTCTCTGCAGTAGAAAGGGTATAGATGTTATAACCCTTCTGCTCGTAAGTTTACAGTGAGCAAAGATGTTGTTTTTTATGAGATGAGTAGCTGGTATAAACCAATAAATGTGATTGATGATGTAGATGCACAAAATGGTAATGCTACACAGAATTCACAGCAGTACTCACAAAATATTAGTGGACCTGGAGCGTCCTCTAGCAGTGGTTCACATTCTTTGCCATGGACAGGCATATTGAGATCAGGAGAATCTTCTCAAAGCAATGCAGATAGTGGTATTCAGGTATCACAAAAAGGAAAAGAGAAGGTAGATCAACCCTTGTTTGATGTGAATGCAGGTCACTCTTATGTGGATGGTGAATCCAGTGGCTAAGAACATAGCATTGATGATGAGTTGGGTATTCCTTCTATTGTTACACATGGAGTAAGGAAGACTAGGGATGTTTTGAGAGCACTTGGGAGTGAACCTACTTTGCGCAAGTCTACTAGAGCTAGGTATCCTGTGGGTAGGCTGAAATATGATGGATTTATAGCCATTCACTATGCATATATGGTCAAAGTGATACAGGAACCAGAACCCACTTCTTTTGAGCAAGCCATGGGAAAAGAAAAATGGGAGAAAGCCATGGATGAAGAAATGGATGCCTTAGAAGCAAATGCTACATGGGAATTGGTACCTTTGCCTAAAGGTAAGAATGCAATTGGCTGTAAGTGGGTTTATAAGGTGAAGCACAATGCAGATGGTTCTGTGAACAGATACAAGGCAAGATTGGTAGTCAAGGGGTATGCACAAACATATGGCATTGATTATGAAGAAACATTCAGTCTGGTTGCAAGGATGGCAACTGTAAGAGCAGTCATTGCTATGGCTGCATCTAAGTGGTCTTTACATCACTGGATGTAAAGAATGCCTTCTTGCATGGTGATTTGCAAGAAGAGGTCTATATGGAGCAGCCACCAGGTTATGTGCATGCTGTTCATCCTGAGTTTGTTTGCAGGTTGAAGAAAGCATTGTATGGCTTGAAGCAAGCACCTAGATCATGGTCTGACAAGATATGACAGTATCTTGTCACTATTGGCTTTCAGATTTCCAAGGTAGATTTCTCACTTTATGTGAGAAAAACAGAGAAAGGTATTATGCTACTTGTCATTTATGTTGATGATTTGATTATGACAGGTAACAGTGATGAAGATATCCTTCAAGTGAAAATACTATTGAAGCATAAGTTTGAGATGAAGGATTTGGGAGAGCTGCGTTATTTCTTGGGCATTGAGGTGATTAGATCACCAAGTGGGATACAGCTCTTGCAGAGGCAGTATGGATTGGACATGCTGTCCAAATATGGGATGACAGGATGTAAGCCTATTTCAGTTCCTTTGGAGCAGAATGTGTAGCTGAGCACAGATGCAGGTGAGCTTCTGGAAGACCCTACTATGTACAGACGCATAGTAGGAAGTTTGATTTATATGACTATTACCAGGCTAGATTTGAGCTATGCTGTTGGATTGGTAAGTCAGTTTATGCAGGCTCCAAGGAAACCGCATTTGGATGCGGTTAGACGCATACTCAGGTATGTGAAGTCCACATTGCAGTATGGACTACTTTATGAGATTGGGGTTCAGATACAGTTGCATGGATACACTGATGCTGATTGGGCTGGTAGTATTTCTGATAGACAATCTACCAGTGGATATGTGTTCTCTTTTGGGAGTGCTGCAGTCACTTGGAGCAGTAAGAAACAGCCTATAGTTGCCTTGTCGAGCACAGAGGCTGAGTATAGGGGTGCAGCAATGGCTGCATGTGAGGTAGCTTGGTTGCATAAACTACTTTATGATATGCATCAGTCTACAGATGGGCCAGTTGTCATTTATTGTGACAACATGAGCAGTATACACTTGGAAAATAACCCAGTCTATCATGCTAAAACAAAGCACATTGAGGTGCATTATCACTATGTGTGGGAGAGGGCTTTACTAGGTCTTATTGATCTAGTTTATGTCAGCACAGAGGATCAGGTAGCTGACATATTCATGAAGGCATTGGGCGTGGAGAAGCTGCGCAAGTTTAGAGACTTGCTTGGTGTGCAGGAATTGGGATTGAGCTCGAGGGGGAGTGTTGAGATATCGAGCTCCACTCATGATATGCCAGGGTGACCATTGTACATTTATGTCACCGACCTGTCAATTGCAGATGCGGTTGGTACACCGCCCATGAATAATAGCTACATGACATCTATCCTTATCTACTCTAGTTTGTGGCTCAGTTAGTATGCCACCTTAGTTAGTTGAGTTTGGTTTGAGACCCATATATAGGGTTCTTCTATTTCTTTGTATGAGAGTTCTTTTTGGCTTACACAACTAAGAAGAGGAAAACTGTTTTCAGCCTCCACCCTTGTGTGTATTCCCCCATTATGCAAGCAAGAAAGCTACAAGTGATACTCTTTCATTCTCTGCCACAATCTTGACACACAGAGGATCAAGTAGCTGGCATATTCACGAAGGCATTGGGTGTAGAGAAGCTGCGCAAGTTCAAAGACCTACTTGGTGTGCAGGAATTGGGATTGAGCTCGAGGGGGAGTGTTGAGATATCGAGCTCCACTCATGATATGCCAGGATGACCGTTGTGCATTTATGTCACCGACTTGTCAGTTGTTGCAGATGCGGTTGGTACACCGCCCATGAATAATAGCTACATGACAGCTATCCTTATCTACTCTAGTTCGTGGCTCAGTTAGTATGCCACCTTAGTTAGTTGAGTTTGGTTTGAGACCCATATATAGGGTTCTTCTATTTCTTTGTACGTGAGTTCTTTTGGCTTACACAAAAACTAAGAAGAGGAAAACTATTTTCAGCCTCCACCTTTGTGTGTATTCCTCCATTGTGCAAGCAAGAAAGCTACAAGTGAGACTCCTTCCTTCTCTCCCACAATCTTGACAGCATAGGGATAGACATAGAAGTAGGCATAGACACAAGATGAGAAGTAGGAGAAGAAGTGGAAGGAGCAACAGGAGAAGTCGAGGAAGGAGAAGATATCACTAGAGGTGTTTGCATGCCATTTTGCAAGCAAGCCTTCCATCTTCGTCAATATGGAAACTACATCAACAGCATCTTGCCAATTCGTCTTCAATCCTATAGGCTACGTACGGTTTTCAAGAAGCTCTCTCAACTCGTCTTGAAGTGCAAGATCAGCCGACTCCAAGAATAACTCCACTTTCTCCAAGTTTAGGGCTCTTTGTTCTAGTGCATCCAACTGATTATACCGCTCTTCAAACTCCCATAACAACTCAAAAGCAACAAGTCCTTTGTTGGGTTGATAGACCCACTCTCTGAATGTCTTATGTGTAGCACTATCATAATCCTCCAAAAATATTCATCTTTGAGTGCCTTCTTGAAAACATTCCAGTTTGAGTCTTGCACAAATAATTCTATCATGCTGACCCGCAAAGCAGGCATGGCAAGCCATAAGAAAGAGTTGCTCCAGTTGGTAGGAACTCTGAAGAAGCGCATCTGGCTTTCAAAAGCTTTAAGATAGCCTGAGACATTCCGACCATCAAATAATTTATGCTCACTTACCACAACCTCGATTGCCTTGGTTGCACCATGCATATGCTCTTGTTCTTGATGTAGCATTCATTGTTGATCCCATTGCTGATGTAACTGCTGTTGTTGCTACATAGATAACTGCATCTGTTGATTTTGCATCATAATGACTAAAGAAAGAGTTTGCAATATATTAGTCATCTCATCATTCGAAAAGGAAGAAGCACTCAATGATGAACTAGGTGGAGTATTTGAAGAGTCTCCCATCTTGAAGATTTGAAGCAACGCTTTCATGTCGGGCTCACCAGATGTCGCGACCGAAATAATACGCGTGGAGGTTTGTAAATGTCACCCGTCACAATGGATGATTGCACTTATGATAGGCTTGAAGTTTCAACAAGTAGCTCACGGCAAAGCAACGATCTCAGCATAGTCACAAGCTGTGATTCTACAGCATGCTACACTTACACATTTCTTGCGTCAGCTTTATTGCTCATCAATCCGCCATCTTCTTGTCCTCCATCTTCTATTGCATCACCTTCCAC
Source organism: Lygodium microphyllum (assembly GCF_053477565.2). Taxonomy (NCBI): domain Eukaryota; kingdom Viridiplantae; phylum Streptophyta; class Polypodiopsida; order Schizaeales; family Lygodiaceae; genus Lygodium; species Lygodium microphyllum. Next base: position 19,841,871 of record NW_028229514.1, on the reverse strand, counting down.
ATTGTTTCTCTTTGTTCCATCCCCTTTTTGTTAACATCCTCCGCTAACTTCATGATTGTTATTGGTTTCTTTTTTGTCACCATGCAGAGCTCATAGATGCTTCCAGTCTTCTTCGTCCTTCGTCATGTAGCAGCTTTTGTTGTTGGATTCTCTTCCTTGTCTTTCGCCGTTGTCCTCATTGTCCACTTCTCCTCACCACCTTCATTTTTCTACTGTTGATGACACCTTCCATCACGGCTCTTCTTTGACTTTACTGCATTCCTCTCCTCCTTTGTTGTAGTAGGCAGGTTGATCCTTCATCATCACTGCTTTGATTTTCTTTGTCTTCGACAGGTTGATCCTTCATCGTCACTGCTTCGATTTCCTTTATCTTTGACAGTAAAGCTCTTCTTCCCCTGTCCGCAATCTTCTCATCCTTTGTCACCTTCTTCATTCTCGTGTCTCTTCTTTGTCTTCGTCTTTTTCCCCCCCTTCGCAGTAAGCAAGCTGGTCTTTTAAACTGGTTATACCTCCATCAATAGCATTGCCTTCATGCGGCTACATAAAGCTCATAGCCTTTCCCATAGAAAGGCTTCAGAGAAGCTTTATTTGACATCAATAAATATATTACTCATATCACCTTTAAAAGCATTCAATAATTTTACCTCTATCAGACATCAAGGTTGACGCTATAGTGCTATCACTTTTTCTAAAGCTTAGTTGCATCAAGGCTTTCATCATCAATTTGCCCATAATGCTTCACGACAACAATATTAACAGTTTATTATTATCCATGCTAGTAATCCACAATCATAAGTAGGTTGAAGATGGCCAAAGGTAGGGGTAGGTGGACTTTGAATATTTAGCTCTTGCATTCATGTGTCTTCCAAGTGACCATCTGTTGATGTCTTTGATGATGTAATGGCAATATGCAAATGATGTATTAGTTTGGGAATAACTATGAGTTCCCTTCCCAATTCCAAGATTGTCTCTGTGTCATTTTCGGTGCCACAGTAGTTAGTAGCAAAAATCAAAGTGATAAGGTGGCCTTGGGCAAAGCGTTCAAGTCCATCCACTACATTTTCATGTGCCCTTTCATTTCATCCTACTCTATTATGAACTTTATTTTGATTTCCATCAAGGTCTCTCAAAATTATGAAAGGAATTCTAATAATAGCCGATGAGCATAAGATAGAAAGAACTCGGAGTGAAAAATCAACATTGGTCCAATTTTTCTTTAGAATTGTCAATATTACTGATGTGATAAACACTTTTGTTGACGTCAATATTACTTCTCAAGGTTAGGGATCCATATTCATGATCTTGCCAAAAGAACCTCATCTTCGATGCAATGTTCCCTAACAAGAACATGCTTTGGGAAAGAACTTTGTGCCCAATCACTCATGCAGTTTGCAAATTAGAAACAATGCTATGAAATCAATCAAGCGATGCTCCCACACAAAAAATTATGAATGTATTGAGAAATTTGTGCCTAGCCTAACTACATGTGCTCATGTGTCATGCAAATGCAAACACAAAAGACATACACAACGAAAAATAAACTCCTAATGACTCTAACTAATGTAATCAATTTCTTGGCAGAAAACTCCGCCCTCAAACTTGTAGTGGTGGACGCGTAGCGTCACGACAGTGTGATCTTAGAGATGATCCACCCGTGGAAAATATCCTTCCTTAATTAATCCAATTAAGAATCAAGCACAATCAAGGCAATTAACTTAATATCATCTTCCAAGAAAACATCCGTTTATTTCCCATGGCAACTTGTTATCATTGACCCTTGCCATGCATTTAGCATCAAATACAAGCACTTGGAATAATCAACAAATCATTCCTATAATAATTTTAGTGAAAAAGCATTTAGGACGTTATTTGATCAATCAACGAGAACAATTGTATCATTTTCCAAACATTGCAGGAATAGTCGGATAACCTTTCCATCACGTATTTTCTCTCTTCCTTAGAATTAGGAGCAGTTCTATGTAAAATTTACTTAACACTCCCTTCCTTCGGCTAAGGCATATGTTAAGGGTTCAATCACTATATGCAATGTAAGTTCTATAGGTCACTTACATTGTTTGATAACACAACCTTATTCTCAACAAGTACAAAAAGCATTCGACTTAGGGTTTTCCTAACCCCTTGAGCTCTCTACTTGCCTTTGAGGCTCGGAGTTGTTGTTTGTATCTAGCCCAATCCTCAAATTTGGATTGATAAATATAGTAGCTATTGGACAGATCTCAAGGCATCTTAATTTTAATCCTTATGATTGTTATTTGTGTTAACTACACAAAACCTCAAGATCCCAATGAACTAGTAGTTTGAGATATTAGCAAGAGATTGGATAAAGAACTTAGAGTCTCAAGATTGAATTTCCTCCAGGCTAGATTACTTACCATGCAATTCGTCAGGCGTACAAGTTACAACATACTTTTAGTGTGGTGAAATACATATCTATCATTTTCAAGAGAAGGAGAGTCAATAATACCTTGGAATCTTATACGCTATTTATGCTATCTACGAATTTGTTTGCCTAGCATCTAGGTGCAATTTACTTCCCTTGAATTGTGCTTTTCAAACTCCATCTTTCAAAAAATATGAGATGAACCCTATCCCTTTCGATGACCTATTCTCGTGCGGCATAGCATGGGTCTAATGCATCTCATGAGGGGATCAAAGCAGGCTTTTGATGTCCTTGCTCAAGGCTTTCGTTGCGGGATTGCCATCCCGTGTGACATTTTTCGCTTGGGGCTCATTCCCGATCTTCATCTTCCTTAAACGCAAGTCACACAAGACTTGTGCACATTGTGCTCAATTAGTGGGGACAATTGGGGAGCGAAATACACTACGGATAATCCAAGTGAAACAAGGGGGAGGAGAATAGCACGTATGATCACCCTCTAAGGAGGAGAAGAGAAGGGGACCCTTTTCAAAAGTCTCTCTCCCTCTCCCTCTCTCCCTCTCCCTCTTCTTCTTCTTCTTCTCCTTCTTCTTCTTCACTCTCTCCCTCTTCTTCTTCTTATCTCTCTCTTCTCTCTCACCCTCTCTCTCTCTCTCTCTCTCTCTCTCTCTCTCTCTCTCTCTCTCTCTCTCTCTCTATGCAGCATCGAGCCTTCCTTTTCTTCCCATTGGGGGGGGTTTCTAATGGGGGGAAAGAGTGTTATTATGGGGGGAAAGGAGATAGTTGGGGGGAGGGGGGGGGGGGGGGGGGGGGGGGGGCGCGAGGGAGGAGAGGTGGGATATCATTGCTTTTGGAGGGAGGGGAGGGGGCTTATAGGGGGGAGAAGTATTATTGGGGGGGTGTGGGAACGTGGAGAGGAGGTGGTGTGGTGGTATCTCTCCCACCCTCCACCTCTCATTGTGGCACATGGTGGTGGCATTGCAATGGACTCAGTATCATAACCACCTACTTTACCATCGATGTTAGCTTCACCAACTTCTTCCACGTCAACTCTACCCCATCTTCATCTCCATACTCATTGTCATCATCCTCCTCCCCCTCGCGGTCAGCCCCCTACATCATCTCTTCTTTCCGTCTCGCCACCTGTCACTGATAACAAGGGGAAATTTAAAAAAAAAAATCATTATCTTTAATTTTTTTGGGGGGGGATTCCTACGTGGGAGCAGGGGATATCACAGATCCAGAAGCTCAAAGTCAGGTAGGTGCTATTTTGGCTATGGCTGCCACAAGCTTGACTGAAGATACAAGTGAAAATGGAGCTGGAAGTGAAGTCATGAGCTGACCAGAAGTGAAGAGGAACCAAGAGAGAAGTGAGATGAGCTAGGCCATGCCCAAATAGGCTCTGATACCATGTTGAAATGATGAATCTAGAGCATGGAAAAAGCTATGGTGGATAGAAGATAAAGGTTAGTAGATTCATGTTGACATGAGGTTGACATAGACAATGAGTAGACAAATGTTACACAAGTGAATTTGGTTCCAAGATGGAAACTTGGACTCATAAATATAATCTTGTGTAATGGACTGACAATGACACTAACTAAAAGAGGAAAGCATCATGATATATCATTGAAAAAGAGATCAAGTACAATGCTTTATAGGGATAGACTATGCTCCATTTTCCACCATTGTGCATATGGGCTCCTACATCTTGAGCCCACACTGCTCCATATAAAGTGCCTGAGCTGGGTGTGGTTTCCAAGATCTCAACAACTACCACCCACCCTATCTTGGATCTTGAATGTACAAGGAAGAGTAGGTTTGCACAAGTAGATTGGTGAATGGTTTTGGATATGTATGTGGAACTTCAATTCGGGATACAACTACAAATCTAAGGTATGTTTTTATCCTAGATAAGAACTACTCTCCCTTAATCTTCCTTTTCAAAGTGGTATTGAGAACCAAATTACTCTCCTCTCTCTGAATTATCCTTTCTATTAAAGAACACTGCCATTGGTCTTATCCAATTTGCCCCAAAAAATTCCCCCCAAAGCAAGTTCTCTTGTCCTCCTTAGTCCACTATGAGTACAAGTATAATGAAGGCATGCGATTGGAATGTACCACCTTTTTCCCACTAGCCCTTTAAGATAATTTACTTCTATCAACTCTAGACAATAATGACTCCATGCCTCCATGTGTTACATGGTTTTGATTTTGATAAAATTACTTACACCTATTAGCCCTCCCTGGATCTCCTATTGAATGAGACCCCTTGGGTTTTTTTCTTAGTGTATAAGGACTAACATTCCAAAGATAGATGATGGCCAATACACAATATACACACCTAAAGTAACTATGGTATCACTTGACAAATGGTGACCATTATGCTTATTAACACAACCCCCATGTTTTTATATAGAAAATACAAGGCAAATTGATAAGACAGTTGAGTGGACAATTAGGAGTGAATCAAAGATTATCTAATTGGTGTATCTACCTTGGATACCATCTAGTTGTTCCAACTTTACTATTGCAAATGAGTTTAACTCCCGGCCAGGTCTTGGAGTCTATGTAGGGATAGTGGCTAGTTTATTACCCTCCCACTCCAAATTCATTCTTCCTCCAATCAGTGAGGCTATTTATAGCCCCACTACAAGACTTGTTAGATTGAAGCCATCTCATTGACATCCCTCCTGGAAACATTAATACAATAGTTCACCATCAATTGTTATTCGAGATATCTTTGAGACCCCCTACAAACCCATCCTTGTTTAGTGTCATTATCACTTAGTCTAGTCATCACAGCTCAAATTGTGCTACCTTGCATCTAGCTTGTTCTCATGTTCTACTCCTTGCTTTTGTGTCTAGCCCACAGGCTCATCCCTTGAAAAACCTCAACCACTATTCAAGACCACACTAAGTCATTATCATAGCAATAGTTTGGCCATCCTCACTTAGCCATAATATCCCTTAGCCATTATTCTCCCCAATTGCATCATACTCAAGATAGCCTATTATCCTATATTCACCTCCTCTTTTGGTGTATGGCCTATGATCTCCTTTCATGAGTGGCTTGGTTCTCTATTCAAGACCATGCAAGGTCAAGATCACAACATAGGCTTATACCTCCATGCAATGTGTGGCCACTAGGGTCTTGAGAATTCAGGATCCTTGAGCAAGTTTTGGCTATGGTGGTTGGAATTCATGGATAAGAACCATGATGACTTAGAGTATTACTCAATAGAATTAGGTTCCCAAATTAATTAACTTGAACTCATAAACAAAATATTGAGTAGACATAGACAAGACTGAAAGTACAGTTCTCATCAAATTATTGTCAAGTACATTCTTTTATAGTTGTAGGATGGTACCACTTTTCCTCACTATGCCTATGGGATACAAGGCAGCTCTTCTAGGCTATTGCATGTCCCTTGCCTTACTACTCCATACAAAGAGGCTATCATAGGAGTGTGATTACATAATTCTCAACACCCCTCCTCAATCACAACCATAAAAATAGTTTGAGTATACATAGGCTATTGAGTAGAACCTTGCTAAGTGTATAATGGAAAAAAACAACCATATAAGCTAGAAGTCATCACAAGGCCTTACTAAGTGTGCAAAGGCTATATTGCATAGGTTATATGAGGGCTACATGGCTTATGATTGGAGCATTAATGCAAGTACATACAAGGCTTAAAAAAGTCAATCTGAATAGTGGGAATAGAAGGACTGATGAGGCTTTTCCTTCTAGTCTTGATGAGTGGTTTCTTCTTCTTCTCCATGGTCTTCTTCTTCTTTGATAGTTGCAAGGTAGATCTTCTATGATTTTTTCCTAGCATGACAAAATTTTTCAATGTTCCTTGTTCTTTTGCAGAAGTCACAAACAATATCTTTCTTCCCTTTGTACTTGTTGTTGACATAGAGCAGTTTTTCTTCCTGTAAGCATTAGCCTGCATATCCAACTTGAAAAACTCAATCATCAATCCATATTTTGAATATTTATATTGGGTGTCAAGATTATGGGAGAGAAGGAATGAGTCTCACTTGTAGCTTTCTTGCTTGCACAATGGGGGAATACACACAAAGGTGGAGACTGAAAACTGTTTTCCTCTTCTTAGTTGTGTAAGCCAAAAAGAACTCAAGTACATAGAAATAGAAGAACCCTATATATAGGTCTCAAAACCAAGCTCAACTAACTAAGGTGGCATACTAACTGAGCCACGAACTAGAGTAGATAAGGATAGCTGTCATCTAGCTATTATTCATGGGTGGTGTACCAACCGCATCTATAGCTAACAAGTCGGTGACATAAATGCACAACGGTCACCCTGGCATATCACAAGTGGAGCTCGATATCTCAACATTGGGTACCAAATAATGTGTCCAACCATTGCTAGGTAGCATGTGATGTATCACACATGTATACATGGTGGATATAACTATCATCAAGCTCAAGCTTGATGATTGCTTGGGCTTTGTCATCACTCTTTTGCCATACTACAACAAGAGTAGAATATTTGGGTTTCTTTTCCTATCCACTGGTTATTGACCATAGACCTTTCTTCATGAGTAGCTTTATCTTTTTTTGCCATGTGTGGAAGCCCGTTTCTTTGAAGTAGCATAACGGTGAATCTTTGCCCATATTGGACGGCAAGAGCAACAACAAAAACAATATAGAATGAGTATAAAAAAGATACTATGCTTAAAGCTTGATATTGTTGTTGCTTGATGTTGTTATTTATTTCTACCCTCCTTGCTAATTTGACATGTAGATCTTGCTAGAGACTGAGTGGTACAGTGAACTAGAGTTCCAATGACTTAGTTGAGCCAAGGAAAGTAAGAAAATAAAGGGATTTATAAGCTTTGGTGAAAATGGCTATGGCTATGAAGGTAGGGTTTTCTACGGTGATTGGTTTTTTCATTTCAACAACTTGAGGAGTGAACCATTGGGGTTGGTTGTTTGGTATCTTGAATATATGGGGTGATGTGTAATACAATATGGTTGCCCTTACACATGGGTGGTTTGTAGCTACCACCCACCCTGTCTTGGATCCTAAATGTATGGGGAAGGGCATGTATGCGGATTGGCAAATCCTTTTGAATACTTATATGGAGCTTTGAAGCATTTTTGGCATGCATGTACAAATATAGGATATGTTTTTATACTAGACAAGAACAACTCTCCCTTAGTCTTCCTCTACCATTGGTATTATTTGGTTTCCCCAAAAAATCCCCCCCCCCCCCCCCAACAATTTCTCTCCTCCTCCTTAGTCCACTAGATACATACACATAATGAGGGCATGAGATTGGAATGTACCATCTTCTCCCCACTAGCCATTCAAGATAATTTACTTCCATCAACCCTAGTCAATAAATGACTCCATGCCTTAATGTGTTACATGGTTTGGGTTTGATTGAATTACTCACACCTATCACCCTTGTTGGATATCCTGCCCAATGAGACCCTCCTTGTTTTCTTTACTACTATTGATGTGACATCACATGGGCACTAAAAGGGCATGGCTAGTAATATATGATTTTTCTACATCAACATTTGACGTATGCATCACTTACTAATCCATGCTAAGTTTCTCATCCTTTTAATAGAATGTAACCTAGGCATATTTTGGAACAATAGTACCCCAAATAATTTCGGATTGCATCATCTTTACTATTCCTCTATGCTATACTTACATTACTATAACATCATATATTCACACCTGCATTCTACTATATGACATAATTGCATGTGAGTGCTTGAAATATGTTTTTTTAGCATTCTTCGAGTTCAATTTCTATAAGGAATTATCCTCACTTGGAAAATATAACATTCTTAAACACTTTTCACATTCATTAGGTACTATGATAATTTATTTCTTATCAATGTAACTTGTAATATTTCTTGGTAAAATCACAAATTCCATAAATACCATCTACTATAAATGAGTCAATCTAGAGTTTGATTACTCAAAAACTCCCTTTTAGTTCTAGAAATGGGTCATTTTGTCTCTCACAGGACTACCTTTTTAAACATGGAAATCTCTTGTGACAATGGCCTAACTACTATCAAAATTCATGATAAAATAGAAAAGCTAGCTTTAGAAGGTAAGAAATATCTCCATTTATCTAGTAATCATCCCATTTATTGGTCCCACAAGGTAATCGTTTCTCTTATTGGGCCTAATAATGTACTCCAACAACCATGTGGATATGGCGTGTGAGAATCTACACTCACTAGTGCATAACTTCATAAAGAAAGGGTTTACAAGGTCCCATCTCTAGCAACTTTTCTATGAGGAAATCTCAAAAGAGTACCCACTTATGATCTCAAAAGAGTACCCACTTATGAAGCATGACAAACAAAAATTCATTGCCTTGACTGGCTAACTTGGTGCATACTATATGACCAATACCCAAACACATGGGTGGTATGTAGCTATACCCACCCTATCTTGGATCCTAAATGTATGGGGAAGGAGAGCTTTACAAATATATGGTATAATTCTATCATAGATAGGAACTACTCTCCCTTAGTCTTCCTTTTCAAAGTGCTATAAAAAACCAAATTACTTTTCTCCCTCTACCTTATCCTTTCTATTAAAGAACAATGCCATTGGTCTTATAGAATTCCCCCCAAAACTAATTCTTTTCTCATTCTTAGTCCACTACATATACACACATGATGAGGGCATGAGATTGGAATGTACCACCTTCTCCCCTTGAGCCCTTCAAGATGATCTACTTTCATCAACCCTAGTCAATAACGACTCCATGTCTTAATGTGTTACATGGTTTGGGTTTGATTGAGTTACTCACATCTGTTACCCCTCCTTGGATATCCTACCCAATGAAGCCCCGTCATTTTTTATTAGTGTATAAGGACTAATATTACAAAGATAGATGGTGAACATTAAGTAATATATATACCTCAAGTAACAATGATATCACTCATCAAAGGAAACCATTATGTGCTTATTAATACAATCCTTCATCTTTATACAACAACTACAATGTAAATCCATAAGAACTAGTTGAATGGATGACAAGGATTGAATTGGAGATGATCTAGTTGGTGTATCTACCTTGGATACCATATGTCAGTTCTAGTAATACTATGGTAGACAAATTAACTCCTAGTGAGGCCTTGGAATCTTGTAGGGATGGTGGCTACTTTGTTACTATCCCACTTGAACTGCAGTCTTTCTTCTATCACACCAAGACTATTTATAGCCCCACTATCAGTATTGTTAGGTTGATAAGCGACCTCCCTATTATCCCTCTTAACAAACTTAGCACAATAGCTCACTATGAGCTATTACCTAGGCTAGCTATAAGATCCCCTTGCCAACCCCTCCTTACTTAGTGGCATTATCCCTCATTGTCATCATTATAGCCTTAGTTGCATGATCCATTACCCTAACATCAAGCTTGTTCTCATGTTCTCCTCCTTGTTTTTCTGCATAGCCCGCAACCTCATCCCTTGAAAAACCCACTATTTGAGACCACACTAAGTCATTATGAAAGCATTAGTTCACCCTTCCTCACTTAGCCAGAGTATCCCTTATCCATTATTCTCCCTAGTTGCACAATTCTATTTCACCAATTGTCATACTCAAGATAGTCTATTACCTTATATTCTCCTCCTCTCTTTGGTGTTTCTTTGCATATGGCAGCGGCAGTGAGAAGCTCTCTTTCTCTCTTCCTCTCCCTCTCCCTCCCAAAGCCATAATCTCTCTCACTCTCTCTCAAACTGTCTGCGGCAAAATGCCACGCTCGGGTTTTCGTCGCTTTTTTCAGCGTCATTATTGGCGTGGCTATTTGCATCACATTTGAGATGCAAATAGCAACACCGCTATTTTGCATAAAAAATGACTATCACTATACCCCCATTCCCTTGTAGTGCATGATTGTTTGCATTTCACCAAGTTGTTGGTTGCATGTGTGCTTGGGGATGTCTACTCTAGTCATGCCCATGTTTGGTCTTTTCCTTGATTCTTTCTCAATTGTGGTATTTGTTTTTTGTAGGTATTTTCCTATTCTTCATGGTTTTCTATTGTGTGTGAGTCCTGTGACTTTGAATGGCACCCTCAATAGTGGTTCAAGATGTTCCACTACCATTTTAGGACTATTCTTTGCTCTTGGATGCCAACTATATCCATTGTGAGGATCTACATGACTTTGTAGCCCTCAAGTGTTTGCACGTGGATATAAGGCTCTGTTATCCATTTTTGTTATCTTACAAACCTCATACGAGATTGGTGTTTGGCCATGCCTTTCATCTACCATCTACCACCATTAGTGAGGTATTGTCTTTTACCCTCTCTACTCCAATCGTGCATAGTGGTACATATCTATTATCAATTGCAAAGATGTGGGGGCCCTCCAAAGGGAAACTTCTACATCATGGATGCCAAGGAAGTTTATAAGCAATTTAGGTGCATTCATGGTAGCTATTTCTACTTACTTATGGATGAATCTCTGTTAGTTCTTGTAGGTCAATTTTACATCTAACAATTTAGCTTGAGCCTAAATGCCTAGCAAAAAAACTTTTCACTATCTTTGCAAAAAATCTTAATGGTACTAACTTTAACTAGGCCCAATTCCTCTTTATCAAAATGGATTAGCATTTTTAGAACGTTTAAAAGTCCATCTTAATAATGTGCCTCATGGAGTTTTTCTTCATAATGTGATCAATTTTGCATCTCCTCTTGGTGGATTCTCGATCCCAAAACTTGATCCTCTTCCTACGCAAACTCTACGTCTAATTCCTTCTCCTCCCCCAATGCAAGAAGATTCCAATGATGACGAGCCTCCTACAAGGTTTATCTGTAGGAAGCATTCCTACACAAACTCTACGTCTAATTCCTTCTCCTCCCCCAATGCAAGAAGATTCTGATGATGACGAGCCTCCTACAAGGTTTATCTATAGGAAGCATTCATGTACACAGGGTCCTTCCTATCATGTCATTTTTTTTGTCCCTTCTCTTGTATAGGCTCATGCACCTCTTGTTTTCTTTTAGTTACCTTCTCTTATATAGGCTCCTATACCTGTTATTTCTATAAGTTCCCTTCCCTCATTCATTTTTTGCATAAACTTATTTGCCACACAAAGGGAAGATTAGCCAAAAATGCAATGATGATTAAGATGGATCTTCAATGATCTCATCTATAATGAGATAAAAAGTTGCAAAAATATCTACTTTGATATATTATCAAAATGAAAAAACTACAAACAAATTAATCCCACTACCAATATTGCCATTATGCTCCTCATCATTATCATCAACAATGGCCACATTGTCTTCATGTGCAATGGTATTTTACTAATATGTATATCCTACACCATATTCATACTCTACCTCTCTTACTCCCTCATCATTATCACCCCTAGTACTACGATGATCATCCATATGCTCCATAGATATAAAACTTTATTAGAAACATGTTAATTAGTGAGCATATAACTCATATTGTATATTCATATTAAATATCTATATTTAGATAACATTAATTGACTCACATTATTTTGATCATATGAATGTTCTATATTTCCCTTGCAAAAGCATTGTAAAGTTAATGATTATAAATACTTTGGTATGGTGCTTCTTGCTTCACAATGTGTTGTTTCCACCACATCCTTAAACCAATTAACATCCATAGCTTATATATAGAAGGTTTGTTAATCAAGATTGTAGATATCTTGAATTAAGTCAAATATTGAATAGATAACTTATAATAAATAGTATATTAGCATGATCAAGTGAAATATTGTCTTTATTTCCATGTCAAAAATTGTAACCTGCCTGCCTATCGATTTGTCTAGGCATGATTTTAGTGGTCCATCTAAGCGACGCTTCCGAGCACTCCCATGGAATGTTACGGGATTTGTCGCCTAGGGTTTCTCGAGTATGCCTCACAATAGAATGTTCACGGCCAACAAACCCACTAGGATCAACCTTAAATTAGGGTTCCTAGTGGACAAGGTCCCTTGATAGCATTCTAGCATCGGGACTTGGATATCCTACTTTATGCAGAGGTACCCAAGCCAAAGAAAACCCATGCCACAATTGGTTCAAAGAGAATGGGAAACGAGAGGGATGTGCTGCTCAACCTCTCTACCCATAGGGCATAGTCCCATTGTGGTCCTGTAAAACGGTATGAATCGGGTTCTAACCTATCAATATGTAAAGGTTGTACGATTGTAGAACCTTGTGAGAAGCCTCCCAGTTCTCTGGGACCACCCTACCATAGGACGGACTGTGGGGGGTCCCATCTAGCCGCTTCCTTCAATAGGTGTTCTTTAGTTATCTAATTAGGTCCTACCACATTTATGCATGCCATTTAAAAACAGCTTCCTTAAGTAAGCCTTTTAGGGAACATGGTTCATTCACATAAATTATGAAACTAACATGAAAACAATTTAGGCAGGTTCCTTGGGAGCAAACTTTATATTAGCATTTAAACTTAGGTACAAGTCTTGTCCAAAAAGGATAATGTGTGCAATCCCTGAGGATGTGTCTTATTTCCTCCAAGTTTCCACCCTTGCACTAGTAACAGGTCCTCAAGAATCCATCTCCAGTCATATAAATCATTTGAGTAGGACCCACAGGTAGGGAATTTACAGCCAGAGCCCCCACGGCATCCAAGCATCCTCCTACGTTTAAACTAACCCATGGAGAGACCTCTCATGGTGGGTTCAATTTGCGTTCCTATCACGGTTATTTAGAACCCCCTTGGATAGGGTTGGCAGCCAGTTGGGGGTGATTTGGCGTGCCCTTCATGAATTTAACCTGATTCATTGTTCCAATTTCTTTTGTGAGTTTAGGATCATATAATCCTTTCATGGATAGTGTTCCTAAATTAACAAGCACAAAAAATAATGAAGATGACTGCTCAGGACATCTGCTATGGTGGAGTTCCTATTTTTGAAAACTTAGCATTCACCCTTCTTGGGTCTTTCTTACCTTGATGTCAATTACCATGACCTTATGAGGGATAGAGAATACCCACATTCCAATCTCATTCTTATGTGATAGGAGCAAGCATTTACGCTATTGGATTTATATCTAATAGTTTTCGGAGGGTAGTTTCCCTAATTTGCTAGCCTTTAGTCCACGGTTCTTGTCTTTGGGTCATAGGTCTTAAATAATTCAATATAGGATTTTTATTGGTTATTTGGTAACCATTTTTTCTCCTTAGAACCTTATTGGGGTTTCTAAGTTTACCATGGGGTTTCACTCCCTTAAGAATTCGTGACAAAAACTCTTGTACATTTGTTCCGCAAGTCAAGAGTAAACTAAGCCCTTTTGCAATCCTTAAATGCTTGCAAGCATCGAAGGTCACGTGGTGAATGGTTGTTCTTTCGTGTGGATATGACATTTGAGTTTGCTTGTCATAATTTAGAATGATATCTCCAAGGGAGTTTTGGACTTATCGTGGATAGTTGTTAGGATGAAGACCAATGAAAGTGTTTACTTGACTCTAAGTCAAAATATGATCGTAACAATAATTTGACTTATTTACAATTAAATCCTAAGTGAGTCTAGCCTTACTTATCATATAGGGTTTCATTTACTGAACAGCTTCTTGCAATTAAGTTTAGCAACTCACATGTGCATCTTAAATCTATATTTTAAGATTAATCCCTATTTCGTAGTGCAACCGAAACTATCCATGACGCCATGCAAATCTAGATGCAAGTCTTTCCTGAGTTGATGATACAATGCGGGATTCTCATTCATGAAAATTCCTTCTAGTGAATTTAAGAAAATCATAAAGTGTGACCTAAGTATTTAAGTGTAGTTATACATGAGTTCATCATACCTAACATAAATGCGAGTTAGTCGATTCTAATGGTCTCTAGGATGCAGTTGAATTACATAGTATATTTATATACATTGGCAACCTACAATGCACTTGCAAATTTTGAGCCCAATACTCGGCTTAGTACTGCAACAACCTGTAGATGTTTAATTGATTCGTGAAAAATCATGGGCATTAAGCCTTTATAACTACCTCTCCAGTTAAGCAATTTATGCGATGCAAAAGTATGATCCTTTTTACGATAACTATGCTTTGTTGTTCCATTCATAGGACTAGACATCGTAACACTACCACTTTGGAGTGTCGAATTAGTGTTTAAACTTGAAAACCCAAAAACCTTTTGGAGAGTATCTCTTTCGTGGGCCGTGGGACCCCCCCACTCAATCCATGTGGCATCTTCTTCTAGATAGTCCTTCCACTGGATGAGGTACTCTTTGAGGGTTCTACTCCTCAATCTCTTTTTCCAAATGTCTAAGATTCTATTTGGCCAGAGCTCAAGGACTCCTTGTCTTGGCATTACAGCTTATTGATCTTTGAGCACATGGCTAGGATTGAATACATATTTCTTTAGTAGGCTAACATGAAATAAATTGTGAACCTTTACATTCTCAGGGAGTTGGAGTTTGTAGGCATTGGGCCCTAGGCACTTGAGGATCCTATAGGGTCCGCAATACCTTGGACTCAATCTCTTAAATTCCCCCAATGATAAGGAACTCTTCTTGGGTTGTACACGAATAAAAACCATATCTCCCTCATTGAAGAGTCACTCTTGTCTATTTAGATTTGCATAGGCTTTCTGCCTATCCTTGACGGCTCTAATGTCTTGTCTGATGGCCTTGACTTGCTCATCCATTTTCTCAAGCATTTTCTTGGAAGTTTCTACCCTTAAGGTAGGATCTAAAAAGTTCAATGGAGTATGGAAATCATGCCCATACAATGCTTGTAAAGGTGTCATTTGAATGCTTTGTTGGTAGGAAGCATTATAGGAGAACTCTATCAATGCTAGATATTGGATTCATTTCTTGGGTTTGCAACAACAATATTCTTTAAGGATATCTTCAATGACTTGGTTGACCCTCTCCGTTTGGCCATTAGTTTGAGGGCAATAGGCTATACTGAAACAAAGTTGAGTCCCAATGGTCTCGAATATCCCTCTCCAAAAGTGAGATGTGAAGAGAGAATCATGATCACTAATGATCCTTCTAGGAAACCCATGGAGTCTGAATATCTCCTTGATGAATAATTTGGCAATATCTAAAGATTTATAGCTTGTCTTGACTAGAATGAGGTGTGCAACCTTAGTGAGCATGTCTACTATAACCATAATTGAATTGTATCCTCCTTGAACTGAGGGTAACCCAATAAAGTCCATGCTGATAAATTCCCACTTCATTTGGAGAATGTCGAGATTGCAGCTTCCCAGGCATTTTGACATTTTTTGTCTTAATACATTGGCAAGACAAACATTCCATGACATATTTGAGCATGCCTCCCCTAAGCCTTTCCCAATGGTAGCTCTTTCTGACCATGTTGAGGGTCTTGACATATCCGGGATGGCCTGAAAAGGGGGAGTCATGTGCTTCCCAAAGTATTCTCTATTTGAGTTTCTTGCTTGAGGGTATGCATAATCTTGTCCTAAAATAGACAAGTCCCTCATTGACAGAAAATTCTTGATACTTGACCTTAATCTAGGGTTTTGGTCCTTTTCCAAAATCTCCTTCAACATCTTCCGATATTCTGGGTCATGGCTAGCTTCCTCCTTAGCTAAATCAAGGATAGGGTTGCTAGGAATTCACACCATAGTTACCAATGATTCCGCCATTCAGGGTTCCTCCATGATAAGAGAGTTGAGGAATGCCTTGCGACTTCATGCATCAACGACCACATTCTCTTTATCGGATCGATACATGATCTCAAATTCATATTCTTATAGAACCTCAATCCAACGATGTTGCCTCATATTGAGGTCGACTGGGTGAAGATCCATTTAAGGCTCTTGTGGTCATCAAGTGAGACATTTATTAAGTGAATGTACTCAAAATCCAACTATCCCTAAAGCATTCTCTCTTCTTACTTCCTAAAAAAGGACCATATAGAGGACACATACTCTCTAAAAGATATGCATGACAGAAGGAAGAAATATGAGGAAGCAATGTTCAAACCGTTGGAATCTAAGATGAAAATCCAAGTCATTGGCTCAAAGCCCAAAGAGTTTGATCCTAATTTTGTGTCCAAGGAGGTTCCCTATCCAAAGTTATAGAGGAAGATAGTCTAGTGGTGGATAGATATCAGAAGTCGAATGCTACAAATATGGAGAGAAGGGTCACATCTCCCCAAATTACCCAAACCCTGGAAGATCCATGGATTACAAGCCTCTCTATAGTCGATGCAAAAGATAAGGCCACACTGCTAAAGAGTATCCTAGTCTAGCCCCTATTAAGATTAGAGCCACACTGCTAAAGACTATCTAGTCCAACCCCTATCAAGACTAATGCCATAGACAACCAAACCAACAAAATAATTAGGAGCCTACCTCCAATCTGGTAGAATTGGAGGTAGCTGCAATTACATGTGCCAAGAAAAGAGATCCAACAATTCTAAAACAGAATGTTCCACATACAAAAGTTGACAAGTTTAAGCTCTCAATAGAGCCACAAAGTAGTACAATACTGGGTAGTGCACTGCAAAAAATTCCAGTGCCACAAAAGGATTTAGAGATAGTCCATGACATAAAACCAGAGAACCAAGAGACAAAAGAGATGGATGTACATCTAGTAATAGATGAAGTGATGATACAATCCTTGCTTGAAGAAAGTGGAAAAATAAAAGTGGGTATTGCCCCATCCCTAGCCAGTTGGAGAAGCACATGGATTCCATAAAAGAGTATGATTTGGTAAAGGACTTGGATGCCTTCTGCCCCCTAATTTGACATTCTGTGTTGATGCTCTCACCCAGTTGTAGAAAGATATTTTAAAGTATTCTCACACAAAGATATGACCCAAGGATTTCCAACCATGTAACTATTACCAAAAATAACCCTGGAGCTTGTAACAGAAGTGGGCGTGGCCAATGCCTTCCTAGATGTAGGCACTCCAAATACTAGCATCTAGATAAAAGGCTACTTTTTTGCAAGTGCATTGATAGATGGAGGCTTTTCAATTAATATCATGACGGATATGATGATGAAAGATCTAGTCCTGCAAGGCATGCAAGGCTACTCAGTGGCTCATTAGACTAGGTGATCAAAGTAGAGTCAAGTATTTATGCATTCTTCCTTACATAAAGACCATGGTTGTTGACAGAGATTACTAGATGACGTACTTGGTTGTAAATCCTAACTCTTATGGAACACCTTACTCTCTCTGTTACTTGGACAAACATGGTTGTTTGAAGCATAAGCAAGGACCAATTGGTTTAAAGGAAATCTAACCCTAGGTAGGGAATTCAACAAAGTGGTATTGAAGCTCTATGGTTCATAGAAAGAAAATAGATTCACCTCCATAGAAGTCTCATTTGATTCTTTCAATGAAATAATGGATGGAACATCAGTAGGAAGAAGACACTCCCAAACAAAATTTCCTAAAAAAACTTGAAGTACATTTCCTAATAGCGGGTATTGCAAGCCCTCCCAAAAGATATAAGGTAATTGTTGATGGGTGAATACTTCCTACTAGAACTAGGAATGATTTCTAAAATTACCTCAGACAGCGAGTTAGAGGCATGGATGTACAGCTCTCCCTATTACATGGCCATAGTTGGTGCACAGATCGGATGCCGTAAGCACGCGTAGTGAGTGTCAGAAGGTCCCCAATAATAAAAGAACTCTACTTTTAGCACACAAATCAATGTAGAAAGCTTGCACAACATGAACAAGAGACCATGAACAAGAGACCAATTGGGTGCAATCTCCCCCCATGCCTTGTGTGAGTGCTCCACAAAGCATGTATTTCATATATTAATCATCTTCAAGCTCCAATAATAGCCAAAATTACAAAATAGCACGCTTTAGCTTTTGAGTTTGCTTTTGTGCCAAATAGATAATTAAAGCTAATGGGCGCCCAAGAAGTCGAGCATACCCAAATACAATGTCCAATACAAATATCTAAATCGTGCGCCCATGCGCATACAAAAATAATAACTGAATATCAAGCGTCTTGATAAATAAGCGTAACAAAATATAGGTGCCATGCCTAAGCTATGTGCCCATTAAAATATTGATGATAACTTTGAATACATGCTATCCTCCAATGCTTTCCACTGCCACCGCTGCTATCTTTACACATCAACTGAAGCATTCACAATCGTTAGTAAAATAATACAATTAAACCAACAAAAGTGAATACCTAGCAGTCTTTAGCTACATAAATAAATTGGTTAGAAATCAATCCTAACCTTAATTTATCACGAGTGCACACTCTAAACTCATAAACATTTATTAATTTAAATATGTATTTTGCGGAATCACCCGCTATGGAATCACCCATGTATACATAAAATTAACAAAACGCCCGAAAAGGATAGGCGTCCCCATTGACTTCTCGCACAAAGAATCCACTTTGTGTATGAGCCCTGGTAATAAAATCTTACGGAATCCACCGTAAAACCTCACGGAATCCATCGTGGAATATGCCTCATGCATCATACCCCGAGGTGGGATAGCAATTGTCCTCAATTGCTATTAGCTCAATGTGGAGCTAACAGAGTGGGGAAAGCATTTAAGTCTCTAGTTTGCATCCATTGGGCCTCTTCAACAGGATGGTTTTTAAACTTGACCAAATATCTAGAATATCTACAGCTAGTTCTAATGGTCATAAAGTCAGTATCTATAATAGTTTCAGGCTCAAGAATTTCAATCTCATCATCTAGTAAAGGTGGGTTTTCATAGACAGGATGTACATGTAATTGGCCTCTAAAGGGTCATAATAAACTAATATGGGAGGTGTTTTGAATTTTCCAATGCTGTGGTAGTTCCAATTTAAATGCATTGTCATTAATTTTGTGTATGATCTTGAATGGTCCATAGAATCTAGGTGCTAATTTCACAACTAGGTGTTTATCTACACTTTGTAATCTACGTTTTTTCTATGCGTAACCAAACATAATCATCAACTTTAAAATTCATAGCTTGTCTTTTCTTATTTTCTTGTTTTGTATATGATTGCTGGGCTTTGGCAATCATGTCTTTAATTTCATCAAAAATAGTGGCATGCATGTTAGCAATATCATCAGTAATTTGAATTTTGTTTGATAATGATGCAACAGGTGTAGGCAATCTATATCCATAAATAACTTCAAATGGTGCTTTCTTTGTAGTTGTATGTGGTGTATTGCTATATGCAAATTGAAGTAAATGTAAATGTGTATCCCATGTGTGTGGTTTTGAAATGGTGTAAGTACGCAAAAGATCTAAAATAGTACTGTTAGTAGCTTCTGTTTGACCATTTATTTCACGATGAAATGCAGATGAAAAATCAATCTTTGTTCCTAAGTTAGTAAACAAAGTAATCCAAAAACTATTACAAAATCTAGAATCACGATAAAAAATAATCACATTTGGTAAACCATGATTAGTGAAAACAGTTTTCAAAAATAATTGTGCAGCTTGAGATGCAGTTAAAGTTTTCTTGCATGGAATAAAATATGCTTGTTTGCTACACCTGTCAACAACAATCCAAATCATATCATGGTTAGCTTTAGTGTTAGGTAAACCAGTAATAAAGTCCATTGAAATCTGTTCCCATGGTCGTGATGGAATAGATAGTGGCATTAGTAAACCATACTGTTTACCATGGTGTCTTTTAACTTATTGAAAAACTAAACATTCAGATACAAAGTTAGATACATCAGTGTCCATATGTGGCTAATAAAAATCTTCAGTCAATGTACGCAAAGTAGATATAATACCTCTATGACCTTGATATGCAGGACAATGAATCTCATGCATAACAAATGATCTAAATGGATATGTCACACATAATCTCTTTTCATAAAACATGAATCCATTATTGTAAGACAGTGAATCAATAGGAATCCAATTATTTGCAACTAATTTATTCCAATCGGCTTGAAAAGTAAGATCCTGATGATAAGTATCTTTCATAGGGATAAGGGACTCAAATGATATCACATAAATATTATGAATTGTCGGTCTTCTACTTAAAGCGTCGGCTACAACATTCTCTTTTTCCTGGTTGATATTGTATAAGGGGATGTAAACTTTGAATGAAAGCTGTCCATTTAATATGTCGGTCAGATATTTGGGGTTGACTAAGGAGATGTCTAATGCTTTGCTGGTCAGTTTTAATCATAAATTCAGAACCCATTAAATAATGTTTCCATTGATGTAAGGCTTGTACTACAGCTAGCAATTCTTTATCATATGTAGATCAATATTTAAGTTCAGATGGTTTCAGTTTATAGCTAGAATAGGCTATGGGATGATTATCTTGCATAAGGACGGCTCCTATTCCAGATCCACTAGCATCAGTAACTACCAAAAAGAATGATCTATTGAAATCAGGTAGTTGTAATACAAGAGCATGGGTTAATGCATGTTTCAATAAATCAAAAGATTTTTGTTGATTGTCAGTCCAGTTATACACAATACCCTTTTTAAAAGTTTAGTCAAAGGTAATGCAAGTAATGAAAAATTCCACACAAACTTTCTGTAAAAACTAGCAAGACCTAAAAAAGAACATAACTCATGAACATTTTTAGGTATGGGCCAATTTAAAATTGCTTCTATCTTTTTAGGGTCAACCTTAATACCTTCTGATGAAACAATATGTCCTAGATATTCAATTTATGTTTGAAAGAACTCACTCTTTTCTGGCTTAGCATACAATTGATTGTCTTCTAACAACTTGAAAACTAAAGACAGATGTTCATAATGCTCATTCTCATTTTTACTAAATACCAATATATCATCAAAGAATACTATGACACAATGCTGATATTTCAAGAATATGCGATTCATCATACGACTAAATGTAGCTGGTGCATTAGTTAGACCGAAAGGCATCACTAGAAATTCATAGTGTCCAAATTGTGTTCTAAATGCAGTTTTGAATATATCAGATTTATCCAATCTTACTTGATGATAACCAGATTTAAGGTCTATCTTATTGAATATGGAAGAACCCTATAGTTTATCCATAAGATCATCTACCCTAGGAATCGAATATCTATTCTTAACAGTAATTTTATCTAGGGCACGATAATCAATGCACATGTGATAAGTATTATTATTCTTCTTTACTAATAAAACAGGTGCACCAAATGGAGAACTACTAGGTCTAATTAATCCCTTGTTTAGCAATTCTTCTATTTGATTTTGAATTTCTTTTGTTCAATTTGGTTATGCCTATATAGTGCTTTACATGGTGGTTGTGTTCTAGGAATTAAATCTATTTTGTGATCTTCAGGACGTGAAGGTGGTAGTCCAAGTGGTAAATCATCAGCAAAACAATCTTGAAATTGAGCAAGAAATTGTGTATGCCTAGGATGCATATGTTTTTCTTTAGCGTGAAGTTCATTTACCCATATTAGATAAGATTTGCTACTTTTACGTAATGCATGTTTAGCCCGAGTATGAGTAAGCAGTGGAGAATTATTAGAAGCGTGCATGCCATGCAATGTGATTTTTTTTCCTTGAAAATAAATTTTAATTGAATGCATAGAATAATCTATGTCAAGATTATACTAATGACGCCAAGGCATTCCTAAAATAATATCACTAGACTGCAAAGGTACAACTAGGAAATTTCTTCATTCAGTATATTCACCAATTTTAATTTCTAAGTTATGCACCTCTTGTGTTCCATTATATCTTGTACCTAGGAATGCAACTTTAATGCGATAATGTGTAGAAACAGTTTGTAAATTCAATTCTTTCACTAACTTTGCAGAAATAAAGTCATGTGTACTCCCATCATCATGTAAAATAGTCTTTTCTTTACTATGCATAAAACATTTCATTGTCAACAAAGAATGGGGAGTTGGCATACTTGGCAAAGTATCCGAAGTAGTACCAATGTCGTCATCATCTTCTATAAAGTCAAGCATTTATTCACGTTCTTCTTCTTCAATTGCGCCAAGATAATTGATATGGACAGGTGGCTTTTTGGTTTGGCAATTGGCTGCTAGATGTCCAGGTTGATGGCATTTGTAACAAAATATGGGTTTGGCTTTAGATACATTGTTGTTAATGGCAGGAAGTTTAGGAATATTGGGATTTAGCTGTGAGGATGGCTTAGGGTTTTGATTGGTATTTGATGGCAAAGCAAGTGGTCGTGTCCAAGACTTACAGAATGAAGATGGAAGAAAACGACTTTGATTGAATCTTTGAAAATTTGAATTGAATTGTTTGGAACCATAGTTACCATTAGTTTGAAATTCTTGTGGTCGCTTATCTCTTCCACCAATCTTGTCTTCAGTGTCATGAGCCAAGGAAATTGCATCTTCAAGGGTTGTTGGCTTGAACATATTGACTTCAGTGTAGAAATGTCCAAGTAGGACAAACATAAACTTGTGTTTGTGAGTCGCTTTAGGTACATCTTCGAGCATGTGTAGTTGCAGTAGGGCATTCCAAAAACGTTCAGTGTATTGGGAAATAGGTTCACGATCTCTTTGCTGTAGAAGATCCCATTACTTAATGGCTTTTTCATGGAATTGAGAAGGAAGGAAATTTTGCAAAAACTTCTTTTGGAAAGTATCCCAGGTAGTGGGACAATCAATGCTCTTGCGGACCACAGTCCACCATAAGGATGCTCGATCAACTAAATGGTTAGTGACACATTTAATTTTGTCTTTCTCAACATATGTTTCTTCATGGAAGTAATCATCAAATTGACTGATAAATGCAAGTACAGTCTTTCCATCTCGTGATCCATTGAAAGTACGAAATTTGAAGTTTCTTTTACTTATCTTTGTTTCTTTATGAATGGATTGGGCTTCGAGCGTTGCATCGATGGTATGTCGTATAAGATCTTCGGGTTGCGGTCCATCTTTGTTGGTGGTAGTTCGTTGCAGATTGGCCAATTGAATTTGCAAATCTTGTCGGGCTCTTCTTTCTTCATCAAGTTGCATCAAAATCAAATCCAACTTTTGTTCCATCATTGGTTCGGGTAAATCACCTTCAACCATAAGATTGTCCATGTTTGGATCGGTCATCCTATAAAATTCAAAAGACCTCACACTCTCAAAATCTTATTAGCGGGATGAGCGTAGCTCAAAGGCGGGTATACAAGGCTTGTAAATTTTGTTTGGCTTTTATGGTCTTTCTCCTTTGGAATTGTGGTATATGTTGTCTTCGTAGAAACTGCGTATAATCTTCGTATGACCTGCGTATAACCTTTTGCATTTGTTGAAACTGGTTCAGCAAGTCTGCAAGTATGAATAGAGTCTACCAAAGAGCAATACCGTGGTTCTGTGCTTCTGCATATGAACAACCTTTATGGGAGTGGTTGAAGTAAGTCTTTTATGACTTCTGTGACTTGCAAGACTTGGAGAAGTAAGTAAGCTTGGAAGACTTAGAGTAACTTAGTAGTTTAGGATCTCTGTGATTAAGCGTGGATTTGGTGGACAGAAGGACGTTGATTGCCGTTTTGATGCCGCCCAGCACATATTCTTGCCGTCGATCGTCAGTTTTGTTGATTGAAGCTTTTTTTAAAAGCTTATTACTAAGCTTACTTAAGCTTTGACTTAAAGCTTTTGAACTTTTGAGCTATGGAAGCTTACTGTCAGTTTGTTTGTAAACAACTTGAAGAAGAAGATGTCTACATGGTCCTCTGTCTCCTCAGGCCGGTCCTTCGTGATCAGAGAGTGCAGAAGTGGGTTCTTGACCGCCAGGAACACACCGGTATTAACCATTTGCCACGAAACTGACTATAGAGCTCGATCATTCCAGGAGCTCCAGCTTCACGCAAGATGGTAAGCGATTGGAAGCTCTCGATCTCAGCTTTGCTCTAATACCACTGGTGCACAGATCGGATACCGTAAGCACGCGTAGTGAGCGTCAGAAGGTCCCCAAGAACAAAAGAACTCTACTTTTAGCACACAAATCAATGTAGAAAGCTTGCACGACATGAACAAGAGACCAATTGGGTGCAATCTCCCTTCATGCCTTGTGTGAGTGCTCCACAAAGCATGTATTTCATATATTAATCATCTTCAAGCTCAAATAATAGCCCAAATTACAAAATAGCAGGCTTTAGCTTTTGAGTTTGCTTTTGTGCCAAATAGAAAATTAAAGCTAATGGGCGCCCAAGAAGTCGAGCATACCCAAATACAATGTCCAATACAAATATCTAAATCGTGCGCCCATGCGAATACAAAAATAATAACTAAATATCAAGTGCCTTGATAAATAAGCACGACAAAATATAGGCGTCATGCCTAAGGTATGCACCTATCAAAATATTGACGATAACTTTGAATACGCGCTATCCTCCAATGCTTTCCACTTCCACTGCTGCTATCTCTACACATCAACTGAAGCATTCACAATCGTTAGTAAACTAATACAATTAAATCGACAAAAGTGAATACCTAGCAGTCTTCAGCTACATAAATAAATTGGTTAGAAATCAATTCTAACATTAATTTATCACGAGTGCGCACTCTAAACTCATAAATATTTATTAATTTAAATATGTATTTTGTGGAATCACCCGCTATGGAATCACCCATGTACACATAAAATTAACAAAACACCCGAAAAGGATAGGTGTCCCCATCAACTTCTTGCACAAAGAATCCACTTTGTGTATGAGCCCCGGTAATAAAATCGTATGGAATCCACCGTAAAACCTCACGGAATCCACCGTGGAATATGCCTCCTGGCATCAATAGTAGAGCCAGAGACAGAACTAGAAGAAAAATCAGAGAACCTATTCTTCTCTTACTACAGAGCCTCTACAGAGGTAGAGATAGAGTCCAAAGAGGAAAATGATGAAAGGTAGGATACAAATCATAAAAGCAAAGTGAAAAAAGCTATCCAACTAGAAGTTAAGAGGAGAGAGTTGTTGAAGCTATTAGAAGTTGAATTTATCTATCTAATGGCTAATAGTGAATGGGTTTCGCCCATTTACGGTCATATCTAAGAAGAATTAAAAGTTTCAAATCTGTGTGGACTTTCGAAAGCTAAACTCCAAAACAAAGTAAGACAATTACTCTATCCCCTTCATCGACCAATTGTTAGATACATTGGTAGATCATGAACTCTAGTCCTTGCTGGATGGTTTTAATGAATACAATTAGGTGCAAGTTTCAAAAGAAGACCAATCCAAAATAGCATTTACCACACCGAATGGGGGACCTGTGCTTACAAGGTGATGCCATTTAGGCTTTGTAACACCCTTGATACCTTTTAGTGAGTCATGATGGCCGGATTCCAAAATTACCTACGTGATTTCATTCAGGTATATTTAGATGATTTTTGTATCTTCAATCCACTCTGTAAGCATTGGTGACACCTAGAGCAGTGCTATGATAAGCTTTGATTGATGCCATGAGTACAAGATCTCCCTCAATCCCAACAAATGCATCTTTGGAGTCTCTTCATGAGTTCTATTGGGCCACATTTTCTGTGGATAAAAAATAGCAATAGACTTTGCTGAGATTGAGAAGATTGTAGCCCCAACCACACTATCTAAAACAAATGAGAGGATTTCTTAGCCATATGGGCTACTATAGGAGGTTCATAGTACATTTTGCAACAAAGGTAGCCCCCTTGCACAAACTCTTGAGGAAATATGTAGAATTTATTTAGACAAATGAATATGAAGAATCCTTTCATACCTTGAAGTAGTGCCCAATCAGAGTAACCATCTTATAGCCTCTTGATTGGACAAAGGAATTCCATGTGCATACAAATGCATCTATTGAAGGACTATGCACTATTCTCTATCAAAAAGGCTTCTCAAGTCTCGAACAACCAATTTATTATGCAAGTCAAAAATTCATTCATAGAGAGTGCAAATGTATAGTGAAAAAGCTTGAGTGCTTGTTGATAATGGTATTTGCCCCTTGGAAAATTTTAGACATTACCTTTTGTCAATACATTTCAAGTTTTATGTGGATCATAAGGATCTATCCTTCCTGATGAACAAGGTAGATGTCAAAGGTGAAATGATGAGATGGCTCCTTCTATTCCACGAGTTTAATTTTAAAGTGGTCTCTAAACCTAGTCATTCTCATATCCTAGATAATCATCTATCGCAAATCTGTTAAAGTGACAAAGGAGAGAAAGATGATCCAAACCTTCCTGATACATCTTTGCTTTTGCTCAATTTTGTGACTCCATGGTATGTAGACATTACTGACCTCTTGGCCACACAATAGTATCCCCATACTATCTCTAGCTGACATTTCCAACCTCTTAGCCACACAATAGGATTCCCCTAGTATCTCTATAGAGAGAATAAGAAGCTTTTGTTAGAATGAGTCCCCTACACCCTGCTAGGCGGTACTTTGTATAAGAAAGGTAAAGATCAAGCATTGCAAACATGCATAGCAAAAGATGAAATTGAGATCATTTTGAAGGCATGCCATGATGAGCCATGTGCTAGATAGTTTGTAGGAGAAGCGATAGTCAGGAAAGATCTACTTGCAAAATACTAATGGCCAACCTCTCCACAAAGTTATTATTATTGTAAGTATTGTGATGCATGTCAAATAAATGGGAAAACATTTAAAGACCAATGCAATGCCACTACCACTAATCCTTCTCTTGAAGCCATTTGAGAAATGGGGCATTAACTTTGTGGGCCCAATCAACCTTCCAACCTGAAGGAAGAAAAACAAATACATACTTGTTTGTACTAATTATGTAATGAAGTAGTGTGAAGCCAAAGCTCTCAAACGAGATGATGGAAGCAATGTGTCTCTATTCTTGTATGAGAACATTATCATCTTGCAATTCACTATGCAAGAAGACATTCTTTACATCTATTTTCTTCAAACTCCAACTTTTGGCTATTTCCAAAGCAATCACACATCTAATAGTTGCTATCCTAGCAACTGGACTGAATGTCTCTTCATAATCGTCGATCCCATATATTTGAGTATATTAGTCCATATATTTCCAAAGCAATCACACATCTAATAGTTGCTATCCTAGCAACTGGACTGAATGTCTCTTCATAATCGTTGATCCCATATATTTGAGTATATTAGTCCATTATAGCCACCTAGACTTATACTTGTTAATAGCACTATCTGAATTATGCTTCATTTTGTAGACTCGCTTACAGCCAATAGCTTTCTTGCCCTTAGACAATGATACTAGATGTCGGTCTCTAATGTAGCCATCTCCTCATCCATTGTTCCACTCTAATGGACATGATCAACAACATTCTGAAACCAAGTGGGCTCAACATCCTCAACCACATTTACTATACAAGCATAATGGTGAGCTACATAACCTTAAAAAATAAATATTTTAATAGGGTATCTTGCCTTGCTAGACCTACATACCACTAGATCACTTAGTGGAGCCTTTACATTACCATGTGCTCTTAGTCCACCTGGTGTCCTAGAATTGAAGGAAGATCAAGCTCATCATCAAAACTCTCTAAACCACTGGAATTTCCATCAAACCCCAAGTAACTAGCAGATGCATCATTACCATTTGACACTTTTTTCTTCCATTTGTCTTTACTTGCAACACTAGTAGAAGCACCTAAGATGTGGGACTACTTCTCAATCACCTAGACTAAGGCCTAATTGTAGATACAACCACATATGATGTTTTTGGTCCACTAAAGCTCCTTGTGATTCTTGGTTTTTTTTCTATATATAACTATCATGATCATCATCATAATGTATCATTGCTAGATGTATACCAATTGCTTATAACATCTCTACTCACTCTGAACTCACCTTAATAGGGTTATAATAATAATACCCTTTCTAATCTGAAGAGCATCTAATGAAAATATATTTTTAAGCTTTTGGATCGAGCTTCTTTTACAACTCATCTGGCATATGAACATATGTACCATACGCTTTCTATAATGAAGGAGATAGGAGAGAGAAGAGGAAGAAGAAATAAAGAGAGTGTAGAAGAGAGAGAAAGACTAGAAAAAGAGAGAGAAAGATAGAAAGAGAGAGGAAGAAGCCATGAGAGCTTGGAGAAGGAGATCAAGATGAAAGGAGACTTGTATTAAAATCTGATAATGAAAAATCAAGTCCCTAATACCTTATATACTAGCCAGTGTAGCTAGTATTTTCCCATTATTAAATCCCCCTCTCTTACATTCCATCCCCACCTAAAGGTTTTTGCCCTCAAAAACAATTTGGGCACTTATGCTAACTGGGTAGGAGCAGATCAGAGTACTGCTCTGCTGCATTATTACAGGGGTTTACAAATGAATGAAGAGGTATTATTACGTATGTCGGGTCATTGGGGTATGCATGTTACATGGGTCTTATTAGGAAATTATAAAAAATGAAATTTGACCCAAGTATCTTGAGTGAATATGAGTTGCAGACAGTGGACAGCAAGTTGTTTACTACGGGACCCTGCTATAGTAAATCTATCATAACTTTCTGTTGGAGACTCCGATCGGGGTGGGCCATATATCAAAACGGAGCTCTCAAAGAGTAATTTCAGCCCATGTATGATGTCCATTGCTATCCATAGTGCAGGGTAAAATCTACTTTGAAACAGAGAGCTGTCTGCAATCATTCTAGGAGAAAAACAGGGCCATAGTTAGCTAGATTCAGCCAAATCCACTTCTAGTAGATATGGAAACTTTTCCAAAACTGAAGTTGGCCTCCAAGAAGCTTCCTCAAGTGGTAAACCTTGCCACTTAATCAAGTATTCCAGGATGGAACGAGAGCGAAGCTTCTTTTCCCTTTGTCCAATGATTTGCTCGGGTATGTATTGAATAATGCCTTCTTCATTTATCGGTGGTAGCTCCTCAACATAATCCACTGATGATCCAATGAAGGGCTTCAATTGGCTCACATGGAAGACATTATGAATTTTCGTGGATGGTGGTAGTTCCAACTAATATGCCAAGTCTCCCACTCTTTTGATAATCCAATATGGCCCATAGAACCTATGTGTCAATTTATTGCTGGATCCATCCTTAAGGGTGGCATATCTGGACTTGGGCACCTTCAAGAGCACTAAATCCCCTTTGTGGAATTCAACATCCCTTCTTTTATCATCAGCATATAGCTTCATTTGATCCTGAGCTTTCTTCAAATTGACTTTGCACTGTTGAAGTAAGGCCTGCATTTTATCCAATTCCTCCAGGTTGCTTTGTGGGCTTATTTTATCATTGAAGATAACCATAGGGAGGGGTACCTTATATCCATACAATGCCTCAACAGGTGAAACTCCAATGCTAGAGTGTATAGAGTTGTTATAGGCAAACTCAGCCAGATGCAACCATGAGTCCCAAGTATTTTGCACATCATAACAAAAATTTCTCAAGTAAGTTTCCAGCCACTTGTTAACCCTCTTTGTTTGGCCATTAGTTTGTGGATGATAAGCAGTGAAAGCAGCTACTTGAGTGCCCATAGAGCTGAAAACTGCCTGCCAAAAATTGATCATGAATTTAGCATCCCGGTCATGCACAATGACCTGTGGTAAGCCATGTAATTTGAAAACATGTTCCATGAATTGGCTAGCTACTTGAGAAGCACTATATTGGATCTTTGTAGGAATGAAATGGGCTGCCTTGGTGAGTCTGCCCACAACTACATAAATGTTGTTCCACCCCTTCTTGGTCACCGGTAAGCTAGTTATGAAGTCCATAGTGATATGCGTCCATTTGCCTTCGAGCATAGGCAATGGCTGTAGTAAACTGGCTAGTTTTAAGGTGTTGTCTTTGTTTTGTTGACATGACACGCAACTCAAAACAAAATCTTTTACATCCTTCCATAGGCCCTTCCAATGGAACCTTTTAGAAATTTTGTCATAAGTTTTAAAAATGCCCAAGTGACCCGCTGTAGGTGAGGAATGCATCTCTTGCATGATCTTTTGCTTGAATGGGGAAGTGTATGGGATGGCAATCCTGCCCTGAAACCATAAGAGACAGTTCTTGAGCTGATATGGAGAGTTTTCTTCTACATGCCCTTGCTATAATTTCTGAAAAATGTGGCTGAAATCAGCATCTAACAAATAGGCCTCTTGAAGCTCTTCTATCCAGTCACTATTAATGGCTGAAACTTTACAAGCCCACATTCTTGATAATGAATCAGTAACTACATTGTCTTTTCCTCGTGTATGTGTAATGTCAAAGTCATAGTTCTGCAATGTAGCTACCCATCTGCATTGTTTGGGGGTAAGATTAGATTGGGAGAGGAAGTATTTGAGGACCCTAAATCTACTGCCATATAAGTAGTGGTGCCATTTCTTAATGGCATGAAGGATGGCCAACATTTCTTGGTCGTATACATTCATGGTCATCTCATTTTCAGTAAGTTTGCAACTCTCAAATGCTATAACCCCATGCTCTTGTAACAATACAACTCCTATGCCTCTCCCACTGGCATCACACTGAATGGTGAATTCTTTCAAAAAATCTAGCCAAACCAAGATGGGTGCTGAAGTAAGCAACTCTTTGAGCTGAGTAAAGCTCTTATGAGCTATGGCATCCCAGGAGAAGGCCTCTTTCTTAAGTCTATCCGTCAAGGGAGCTGCAATAGTGGCATAATGCCTAATGAATCTGTGATAGAATGATGAGAGACCAAGAAATCCTCTGAGTGAAGTGGTATTTGCAGGTGTGGAATAGTCTTTAATACATTGCACTTTCTTAGGATCAGACCTAATTCCATCTTCACTAACGATGTGCCCCAAGTATTCCACCTCTGTCTGCATGAAATAACATTTTATTTCTTTGGCAAAGAGCCTGTGCTGCCTCAATACATCGAAGACCTGCCTCATGTGCCAAAGGTGATCCTCTAGTGATCTATTGTAGATGAGGATGTCATCAAAGAAGACCAACACAAATCTGAAAAGAAAGGGTTGAAGTATTTTTTTCATTAAGCTCTGAAAGGTGGCCGGTGCATTAGTTAACCCAAAAGGCATGACCAAGAAATGGTTAAGCCCCCCTATCAGTCCGAAATGTTGTTTTGACTTCATCCCCTGCCCTTATGTGGATCTGGTGATAGCTTGACCTCAAATCTATCTTCGTAAAGTACTTAGCCCCCTTGAGCTCATCCAAGAAGTCATCTATGCATGGAATAGGGTACCTGTTCTTCATGGTGATCTTATTAAGATCCCTGTAATCTATGCACATCTTGAAAGATCCATCCTTCTTTTTGACCAATAACACAGGGGAAGCATACGGTGAAGAACTAGGCTCAATGAATCCCATGTTTCTTGAACTCGTTCTTGAGTTGTTTGCTGGTAATGAGCTAAAATTCATTATCATTTTGAATTCCTTGCAAGTGAATGAGTTGTCTAGCACTGACAAACTCCATATACAGCAAGGAGAATTCCATGGTTATAGTGCCCAAAGTTTTCAGCCAATCACAACCCAAGACAATGTCTATAGACCCCATTTCTAATGCAATTAAATCCAATTGCTGTCCAAAATTTTTAGCAAACTGAATATGAACAGCAGGGCATACTTGTGTGCTAATTTCATCATCCCCATTGGCAACTTGCACCTACCATTGTCCACGAGTATAAACACTTTTTTTTTTCATGAATTTGGCCCTTAATACACAATGTATTAGGGCTTCTGGATCCTGTCCAAGCATCCATTGATATGGTATAAGAAGTGGTAGCATGTGTTTCAGCATGTGGTTCAATCTTTCTACCCACACTCCATGATAAATGGCCACCGGGGTCAAAAGGAAACGAATCAGCAGGATCAAAGAACTCTTCTTGAACAAACTCTTCATCAGAATCATCTGTTTCAGCAGTCATCATGAAAGCATGTGTATCTTCAGGGTCCTCTTCTGAGTCCTCAAATACCAACATGCTGTGAGCCCGTGCCTTAATATTTCTAAAAGCACATTTGAAGCATGATCAGTTGTATACTTCTCACCACACTTAAAACAAAGCCCCTTTTCTTTTCTTTCTTTATACAAATCCATGGAAATGGATCTTGGACTATCAAAGGCTGAAGCATTTTTATTTCTATTGTCCCCTTGCCTATTGTGCATTCTTGAACTGTTTGTTGTCCTTAAATTTCCTTGTGGTCTTGAAGCATTAAAAGTAGGGTATGTGGGAAAATTTGGAGTGTTGAATGACATGTTACCACCACTATAACTGGTCCCAAACTACCCTAGCCTTACAGCACCTCTTTGCTATCCAGAATATGACTGCATGTGTCCTCTTTGCTACCCAAACACTGGCTGGTTGATGCCCCTCTTTGCTCTCCATACTGAAATGAAGCATCCCAATGATACTTGCAAGAGTACCTTTTAGCCAATTCAATAGCTTTGAACAAATCCGATGGGTCTTGAGCTAAAACATCAGGTGAGAGTTCGGAATCCAACCCATACACATACATGTGTAATTTGGCATCATCACTAATCGACTCAACATACATGGTAAGGTTGAGGAACTGATTTGTATATTCTCTAACAGTAAGACTACGCTGTTCAAGGCCATACCATCGGTGAGCAAGCTTTTCTTTCTCCACCGGTGAGACAAATACTTGCAACATGAGTGCCTTGAATGCTTCCCATGATGAGTTTACTTGCTAATTTTCTCTTTTAATGTACCTCCACCATGTATGTGCAAATCCTTCCAAATGGATCATTGCAAAATGGATCTTCTGGTCATCATTACGGGGTAGGATGTCAAAATCACTACAAGATATAGGCCTTATACCGACGTTTAAAGTGACAAAAATGCAAACAACAAAATTTGCCCCCGTTGTCACAAAAAGCGTCCTTATTGGCAACGCCATAGAACAGTTGGTATTGGCGTCGCTATGAGTGTCGGTATTGGCGTTGCTATTAGTGTCGGTATTGGCGTCGCTATCAGCATCGCATTTGCAACGCTAATAGCGATGCCAATACCAATGCTGATAGCGACGGTTTGCGACGTGCATAACAATGCTAATAGCAAAGCGAGTAGTAAAATTTGCAATGCTAATAGCGACGGTAACAAGGTTTTTTTTTTTTAATGAGAGCCATACAAAATAGTTTCTGCACTACTGTGTACAATGCGCTTGCAAACAAAAACAATGTATGCTGAAATCATAAAACTGATACATGAAATAAATACATGATCGCATAAAAAGCGATTGGTACAATCATGATAGGATATCACTAATACATAGAAAATGTCTACATAGATCAGGCGACTCAAAAATAAAGGTGTGTGAGCTCCAGGGATCCAAGGGCAAGCTACACATCCTTGTCCCCCAAAAGCTCATCCTGCCACAAAGGAGCATCGAACAGAATTTGTAGAAAAAGAAACAACACATCAGTCCACCATACAATAATGCATTCAAATATCTCATGGTAATAACGAACAAGAAAGGTGAGTGACTTACAAGGCCGCCGCGTCTATACAATCGGTCGATCAATGCAGTGAGACCGTGCCTCTCTGCATATCGAGTCTCAAGACCAGTCGGATCGTGATTTGTAATGGAGTGCTGCAAAGAAAACAAAATGCTAACTGTTAGAAACATGATTGTCAATACAAAGAATATTTCAAAAAAATAAACAAGAAAAACAAAAGAAAAACTTACAAAGTCCTCCAAATATGTCCTGTGGCCGCCACTCCCAAGATGATGGACCACTCCGGCCTCGAGTCGTGCCCTCGCTACCTCGCGTTGCTGACTCGAACGTCCTAGAGAATCTATAGCCTCCTCTCTCAGTGGGCGCCAGTCGTCTGCATCTAACCACTCAGGCTTTGCAGCCCCACTCTTGATTGCCTTGCGTGCACCGTATCGTCTATGTGACATGTATGCACGCATGCAATCCATCATCCAGCCCGTAGAGAATCTATCTACTGCGGTTGGCACTGGAAACTCCTCATGCAAGGATGCTACTATGTAGTCCTTGCTCCCCTTCGGTATGTTCTTCCAATGATCCAAGATGTTGTGCTGAAAAACTTGTTGGCACAACTCTCTCATGCAAGCCATCACCCTCCTCCCCTCATCATTCATGATGATGGCTCCTGACCTACTATCGACTAGATATCCATAACCCCCTGGAGTCTGCCTAAGATGGGCCCTTTCCCATCTGCGTCCACGCTCTTGGGCATATCTAGGAGATCCCTATGCATCTGGTGTTTCGACGGGGGTAATATCTCTCGGAGTGGCAGCCACAGGGGTGCCACCTACTAACGGTTGCGCAAAAGCCGGAGTAACTGGAGTAGACGTCCCCACATGTGTGACAAATCCTGGAGGTGATCCAACTCTAGCTGAACGACGAGACGGAGACACCGCGTCCATGTCTCCACAACATCCACCTGAGCCTAAGGCACACTCCCTGGAAGGGCCACAAGAGCGAGGAGTCATACCTATATCTCGTGTCGACCACAAGCTCACTGCCTCTGTATCTCTGCAGCATCCCCATGATCCTGATCCACTCCCTCCCTCTGGCCCAAGTTGTGAGCATCGAGCTCATCTAAGCATCCGATCACGCTAAAGCAGATCTAGTAGAGTGCCTTGACAAAGACCAAGATAGCTCCTGGTCTACCATCTCTTTGAATGTGGCGATCTCGTCTAGAGACATGCGTGCGAAGATGTCCTGTAACTCCTCATCGCTCATCCCTCAACTCATCCTGAAAATGTCACCTGTACAGATAAAAAATGATGTTAAAATAATCAATTTAAATCATACAAAGCACAGTAATATAAATCATTTAAAAAAAATCTCGCTTAAAATGCATATCTTATGTATCCTTATAAGTGATTGATCAACGAATTGAGTAAGTGGATGCTCCAAGTATGAAGTATCCTAATGGTCCCATGTTAATCTCCTGACACAACTCTGCATATACTGGAAGGTCGATAGACATGTCACCACAAAAGAATGAGTCCGCCTCATTCTCAAAGAATTCTTGGACTCCTATATTTCCATCATTGTTAGCCGATGATGGCTCCAAGCTTTCGACGGCCTCCACCCCTTGCAATATCGACCCCTCTATTTGCATATTATCTTCATCTATGCTCGAAACATCACTTTGATTATATACTCTCGCACTTCGAGGAGTTAAAGGTATAACATACTACCATCGAGGTTGTCAGGGGTTGGATAGAAGATTACATGTTCACAAACACGTACAAGAGAGTTCAAACCATTGTGATATAAACCATGTCGTAATACAATTAGCAAGCAAATGAGTCCATGCACCTGTTCACAATGGGCCGAAAACACAAAGGTATCGTGCAAATCCATCCATTTTTCTTTCGGAATCTATTTCAAGAAATCTAGATAGACCTCGTCGAATTGTTGCTCCAGCTCCTCCAAGTACCACTTTGAACCACTGCACATCGAATAGTATCATGGAGAAGCTATGGTAATCCACCGTAACAATACTTTGCAAGTTCCCAAAATACTCTATCTCATCCACAACCGTGTTTAGATCCATTGCTTGTTATCAGCTCTCTTGCTCGAACCTTGCCATGATATCACAATCCATTGTGGAGTGCATTTTGTCAATACGCTCCACGCGAAAATGCCGTCTGCGCGACCACCCTGCACTATATATTTTGTATTGTACATTGAAACACTCAAATTAGATGTTGCATATAAAATTTAGATACAACAGATTCTAAACCCCTCATCACCTTTGGACTACATCCCCTCGAGAACTCCCATTCCTCCATTGAGACCTCTGTCCCTTCACGAGATGCTGTAGTCAAAGCTCCATGCAACCATCGCATTGACACAAACCGCGGCATCTCCTCCATGCTTTCAAGATATCGAATCGGTCGATGACGCGTACTACGTCAAAATTCAGCTCGCGCTTTCTCTCGATCTTGCCTAGCGATTTGGTACTTGGCGAGCCATGTCTCCATATAGGCATGGTGAAACATACAAAAGTGATTCACCTTCTCTTCCATTGAGGCATCCATTCTTTTTTCTACCCCATTTTCAACCACCACATCTCTAGTCAGTCTATCATCGTCCTTCAGCGACCATAGCATTTCATTGTCTGGTTCCACCGTTGGTAGCCATTGTGAAATATGCACTAGCGCCTCAGACACCAACCAACCTTCGGCCATGCTACCTTCTGGTCGAGCTGGTTGTCGCACAAAGCCTTTCAGGGTTTTCATGAAGCGCTCCAAGAAGAACATCCATCGCGTATGGACAAGTCTAACAATCTCCACTTCATCCACAAGATGCACAAGAAGGTGGATTTGTAATGTGAGCATGCTAGTGGACAGATATTTCTCAGGGAGACAGACTGTCTCCACTGCTCCCTGCCTCACGGATTCAATAGAGGACGTCTTAATCTCCTTCTGTGAGATCCATTGCACCAAAGTCGACAACTTGTAAATGGCCCCGCATATTTCTGGAGTAAGACATCCTGCGATCGCGATCAGTAGTAAAAACTGCCACAAATGAGAAAGCATTATGAATAATGGCTACATTCCAAATAGCAAAATGCCCACGCTAATTACAATCCATTCATAGTACAAACCTGACATATCTTATACCAGTCATGGGATTTTAGGCCCGATAACGGACCTGAGAGAACGCATCATACCCATCGGAGTGCGGAAAGACTTGATTGCTTGCTTCATAATGCGCTCTTTTTGAGGGGATAAGCGAAAAGTGTCAGAGAACTTTTTGAGGGATGGTTTACCCTTGCAAGTCCTGTCGATACCTGTGAGCACCACACTTTGGACATGTCTCCATAGTCTCATATTCTCCTTGAAACAGACAGCAATTGTTGATACATGCATGGATGTTATTGTAGTCCATGCCAAGCTTCCGTAAAACATGTCGTGCATCATCACGAGACTCAGGCATGGTATTTGCAGGTGGTAATATATGATATTTCAATAACCTGAAAAAAATCATAAAACACCTTGAACAAGCACAAACATTTGTAATAATAGTGCCGAAAAAAAAATTCAATGAAGTATATGTACAAGGTACCTGAACAATTCGGTCACACTCGTATCGCTCCACCCGTATTTTGCTTGCACACTCGAGTGTAAGCAATGTCTTCAGCCGAGATACTCGGAACCCATCATATAATGGTATGGATGCTTCCTCTCTAAGCAGATCAGAAGTCTCGATATCCATGGGAATCAATGCATCGATCATTGCCTCCATCTCAGGCTCCAAGATTGTAGGTAGGTCTGGAAGGTTGCATGTCTCCTCTAGCATTGACGGTATAGATTGGCCTTGCGAGTGGTGAATTGGCTCATGCAGTCCATCCATCGCACACCCACATACTCTTCTAATTGGCCGCAAAGGGTGCACTCCCCCTTGGGACGAGATATCACCTCCCTGGATAGAAAATTTGCTAGCAAGACCCAATCTTATTGTATATGGTATTCAATTAGCTTGTAATTACAATGCATGATTGATATTAACTTCAAATTACCGTTTGTTGAAAATCCGCAATCGCCTGATCAATGATCTCAGTCAGATTGAAACTCATCAAATCGGCATTTTCATCTAATTGCCAACTTGCATTGAAAGCAAGGACATGGGACACACTGATTAAGATATGCCTCGCGATCTTGAACAATAGGACCTTCTTTGTTTTCTATCTTGTCTACCTTACAGCAAACAATTTGTTTTTGTTATTATTCTTTTCTTTTTTTTCTTAGAATGTTATCCTCTCCTTCCATCTCTCTCTTTTTCTATAACCTAGCATATAGTATCATAGAACACTAGTATTTAGTACCTAGTACTCAGTTCTCCTTCCATCTCTCTCTCATTCCTCTCCCTCCCTTGCCCTCTCTCATTCCTTTCTCTCTCTCCTCTCCCTCTCTCATTTCCTTTTTCTCTCTCCTCTCCCTCTCTCATTTCCTCGCCCTCACCCTCTCTTTCTCTCTTTCCCTATTAGATATAATGATATTTCTCTTTTTCTCTCCTCTCTCTCTCTCATTTCCTTTTCTCTCTCTACTCTCGCTCTCATTCCTCTCCCTCCCTTGCCCTCTCTCATTCCATTTTCTCTCTCCTCTCTCTCTCATTCCATTTTCTCTCTCTCCTCTCCTTCTCATTCCTCTCCCTCCCTCTCTCTTTTTCTCTCTCCTCTCTCTCTCTCTCATTCCTCTCCCTCCCTTGCCCTCTCTCATTCCTTTTTCTCTCTCCTATCCCTCTCTCATTTTCTTTCTCTCTCTCCTCTCCCTCTCTTATTTCCTCTCCCTCCCTCGCCCTCACCCTCTCTTTCTCTCTTTCCCTATTAAGTTTAATGGTTTTTATCTCTCCTCTCTCTCATTTTTCTCTCTCCTCTCCCTCTCTCATTTCGTTTTCTCTCTTCCTCTCCCTCTCTCATTTCATTTTCTCTCTTCCCCTCCCTCTCTCGCCCTCACTCTCTCTTTCTATCTCTCTTTCCCTATTAGGTTTTCTCTCTTTTTCTCTCTCCTCTCTCTCTCATTTTTTCTTCTCTCTCCTCTCCCTCTCTCATTTACCTTTCTCTCTTTCTCTCCCTCTCATTTCCTGTCCCTTCTTCACCCCGACCCTCTCTTTTTCTCTTTCTCTATTATTTTTAATAATTTTTCTCTTTTTCTATCTCCTCTCCCTCTCTCATTTTTTTCTCTCTTCCTCTCCCTCTCTCATTTCCTCTCCCTCCCTCGCCCTCGCCCTCATCCATACCCTCTCTTGCTCTATTTGTCTATTATGTTTAACATCTTATCTCTTTTTCTCTCTCCTCTCATTCTCTCCTTTTTTTCTCTCTCTCTCCTCTCCCTCTCTCATTTCCTTTGGCTCTCTTCCTCTCCTTCTCTCATTTCTTCTCCCTCCCTCCCTCTCCCTCTCTCATTTCCCTATTATGTTTTCGTCTCTCCCCCCTCTCCCTCTCCCTCTCCCTCTCTCATTTTCTCTCTCTTCCTCCCCCTCCCTCTCTCATTTCCTCTCCCCCTCCCTCTCCCTCTCTTTAATTTCCCTCTCTTTCTCCCTCTCCCTCTCCCTAATTTCTTCTCCCTCTGTCATTACATACAAATTATACAATAAATAAATAAATGAGAGAGAGAATACACTCTCCCTCTCTCTCCTCCTCTCTCTCATTCCCTCTCTCTCTTTCTCTCTCTCTCTCTCATTTCCTCCCCCTCACTCTCCCATTTCCTCCCTTTCCCTCTCTTTAATTTCACTCTCTTTCTCCCTCTCCCTCTCCCTCATTTCTTCTCCCTCTCACATTATATACAAATTATACAAAAATTAAATAAATAAGAGAGAGAATACACTCTCCCTCTCTCTCGTTCTCTCATTTCATCCCCCTCCCTCTTCTATTTCCTCCCTTCCCCTCTCTCTCCCTCCCCCATTTCCTCCCTCTACCTCTCTTTCTCTCTCATTTCCTCTCCCTCTCTTTCTCTCTCATTTCCTCTCCCTCTCTCAATATATATATACAAATTATAAAAGCAAAAGGGAGAGGGAGAGAGAGAATACACTCTCCCTCCCTCTCCCTCACCCTCTCTTTCTCTCTCATTTCCTCTCCTAAACAAGAAAAAGAGAAAGAGAATTAAACCCTAAACAAGCAAAAGAATGAGAGAATAGACTCATCGATGAGATATGGCGAGGGTTTGGCGGCTCCTCTTCACGATGAAGGCTCATCCTCTCCTTTGCGAACGACAATGGTGGCGACGGTGGCAAGCCTTCTTCCTCTCCCTCTCTCACGACGGTCACTCTCTCTGTCTCACTCTCGCTCTCAAAACAGTAGACGAAAATACGTAAAATAAATCCGTGCTCAATTTCGGCCTGTTTTTTTCCCTGTGGGGCATCGCTATTTGCATCGCAAATGTGACGCAAATAGCGATGCCGCTACCTGCGTCGCTACCCGCCGTTGCTATAGGTTTAAATCCTTGTAGTGAATAGTCCTCAAGCTTGGAGAGCCACTCTTCAAGTTTAGTTGGGATGACGATTGACCATTGAATTTTGAGAAGACAATCTTGTCTCTCAGCTCTCTTTCATAATTAGGTGGCTGTCCCACATATCCAAACTGAGGCTGATCCATGTGGCTACCCAAAAATGAACCATTGTTAGAGAAGTTTCTACCAAAATATGGCTGAACTTGTATAGATGGCATGGGGCCTTGTGATGAGACTGAAAATTTTCCCTCATTGCAATGTTCATGGGCTCCTCTTGTCTACGTGAAGGCTCTCCCTGTTCAAAAGTGCTGTTAGGAATGCCCATTCTTCCCAAAATGCCTTGAGAGCTCATATTTGTTGCATTCACTGGTGGAGCCGTCACTCGTTCAACATCCATACCCGATCTATCTTCATGTTCCTTCCCTTTCATTTGGAATTCCATCCACTTAGTAATTTGGGCAGCAAGGGTGTCCATAGTGGTCTCCATCTGACCAATGCCTTCCATCAATTCTTTATGTCTCTCAATGTGCCTTGTCTCATGCGAACTGAGGGTATTAGTGAGTGCACTGAGGCTATCCATGCCATGAGAATAATCTTCCTCTTTTAGCCCTTGAGAGCTCGTATTTGCTATAACAGTTAGACCACTTGTCACTGTTTTGGCTATAACTTGAGCTAGGAAACTTCGATTGACCTACATTTTTGTTCAAACCGGAGCCAACGATGCCCTCTTCAAACTGAGCATAAGCATGCGCTCCCAAATTTTATACAGAAAATTTTGTAATAGGAAAAGTACTGTTGTACTGTGCAGTCCAACAACCTATCTACACTTGTAGGAAACATGTTTTGACCTGTAAGTATTTTGTGGAGTCCCAATAGAGTTCCAAAACTGATCCAAGCCCTTAGTAGACCTTTGGGCACTCTCCAAGACCGCACCTCAGTTCTTGAGAGTAGGTTTACCCCTGTAAATGCAATAAA
Source organism: Lygodium microphyllum (assembly GCF_053477565.2). Classification (NCBI taxonomy): domain Eukaryota; kingdom Viridiplantae; phylum Streptophyta; class Polypodiopsida; order Schizaeales; family Lygodiaceae; genus Lygodium; species Lygodium microphyllum. Next base: position 19,800,753 of record NW_028229514.1, on the reverse strand, counting down.
CTGCTTACAACACCCTGTGAGAGTTAAGAAAAGGGTTACAATGGATTATCTTGTCAATGCATGATTGAAGGGTCATCCCACGTGGCATAATGCACTGCTCAATCATCCAATTTCACTTTTTGTAGCCTTATTCCAAAACTGAGCATGTCATAAGCATCTCTTAGCACCATTTTTCCTGTTGAGATATCGAGCTCCACTCGTGATACGCCAGGGTGACCGTTGTGTATTTATGTCACTGACTTGTCAGTTGCAGACGCGGTTGCTACACCGCCCATGAATAATAGCTACATGATAGCTATCCTTATCTACTCTAGTTCGTGGCTCAGTTAGTATGCCACCTTAGTTAGTTGAGTTTGGTTTTGAGACCCATATAGAGGGTTCTTCTATTTCTTTGTACTAGAGTTCTTTTGGCTTACACAACTAAGAAGAGGAAAACTGTTTTCAGCCTCCACCCTTGTGTGTCTTCCCCCATTGTGCAAGCAAGAAAGCTTCAAGCAAGACTCCTTCCTTCTCTCCCACAATCTTGACATGGTATTAGAGCCTTGTTCGTGGTAAGGAGCTCAAGAAAGCAAGCCAAGCTCGCGATAATCTGGTAAGAGGAGCAGTGTTGCTTTCATTTTCTATTTTGGGAGCAGATCTCTGCAGGTAGCACAGTCGGAAAGTGCAGGAGTGCATTGTCTCAGGTTGAGACGCCCTTCGCGGTGAAGCAAGAGGGCAGTATATGTTGTGGGAGAGGCCTTTAGCCCTTGGCGACCCTGTTTTTTTATTTGAGGCCATTTCGGGGCCTGTTTTGGAGGCGGAAGTTTTCTGCACGTACTCAGGAAAAGGCCCAGTTTTATGCAGGGCAGCCACTATTCTACAGGTCGGTGAATAGTTACTGTAAAAATTGCATTGTATGCTTGTGCGCAGAGACATTGGGAGTTACAGAATCATCCCTGTTGCTTGTTGATGCAAAATCGTCACTAGGAAGTGACTGTGTGGTCAAATACCACTATCGCCAGTTTTGCAGATTTTCCCTTGTGAGGGTGAAGCTGTGGTTTTTGCAGTGACAGAATTTTTTGCAGTCTTCTGTAATGGCATCTGATTCTCTTTCACAGATTGTCACTGAAAAGCTTGACAAGAACAACTTCCAAGCATGGAAGTTTAGAATGACGAATTTCCTTATGGGAAAAGGATATTGGAAATTTGTTGCAGGAAATAAAGAAGAACCAGTTCTTTCTGATGTTCCCAATCAACAGCAAATGCAGGCATTTAAAGCATGGCATGAGAGAGCCAGGAAAGTTATGTATTGGCTGTCTATCAGCATTTTAGACTCTATGATTGTGCATATTCAGGATGCAAGTACGCCAAAGGAGGCATGGGATACTTTGTCAAAAATGTATAGCACAAATACGCAAGCCAGGAAAATGCAGCTCAAGAAAGAGTTGCACAATGTGCAAAGAGAAAATATGAGCATCAACGACTACCACATGAAGGTGAAGAAGATTGCAGATGCACTTGCTTCCATTGGGTCACCAGTGGAAGATGATGATTTAGTTTCTGTGACCTTGAATGGTCTAGGAAAGGATTATGCACAGTTTCGGACATCCATTTCAGTTCGTGAAGGATTTCCTGATTTTGAGGAGCTAATTGCTCTTCTAATTTCTGAGGAGCAAAGAAATGGTGGTGCATCTTCTTCAGGAGGAACTTCAAAAGAAGCTGTCTTCTACTCAAATGCTGGAAGAGGTAGAGGCAGAGGTAGAGGAGGCCGATATGGAGGCCGTGGTAGAAATCAGAATATGTAGCAAACTCAAGAAAACCAGTCCTATGGAGGAGGACGTGGTAACTCTAGACGCAGGGGGAGCCAAAGAGGTCGTGGTGGATGGCAAAGAGGCCAAAATGCAAACAGTAATGTTGAATGCTACTATTGTGGTAAAATGGGTCATATGGCTAAAGACTGCTATAAAAAGCAGAATGACATCATGAATGGAAAACTGCAACAAGGAAATTATGCATCCTCTAGTAGACAAGGTGATGACAGAAATGAGCATCTGTTTATGGTGCAGCACATGAACAATTCTGTGATAAATGCAGAAGAAAGCAATGATGTATGGTATGTTGACTCAGGTGCATCAAACCACATGACAGGTCATGCAGAATGGATGGAGGATGCAAGGAAAATGGAAAAACCAGGATTTGTGGAGACTGGTGATGATACTGCACATCCTATTGTGCAGATTGGAAAAATTCCCTTGTCTATGCAGGATGGGAAAAAGAAATACCTGTCCGATGTATTTCATGTCCCGAATATCACCAAGAATCTGGTTTCTGTTGGTCAAATGGTTGAACAGGGCTTGCAGGTCAGATTTAATCCTCATGGATGCTTTGTTGAGGATATGAAAAATAAAGGTCGCTTGATAGCAAAAGGAAAGAAGAAGGGCAGAATGTTTACATTGGATGCAGACATGTCTGAATTGAGTGCAGCAATGTTTGCACATGGGACCGGTGTAGTTGCAGATATTGATATCTGGCATAAACGCATTGGTCATGTTAATGTACAGCGACTTAAATCAATGCAGGCCCAAAATATTGTTGCAGGTTTGCCAAAATTCAAGATTGCAGAAATGCATAAGGTATGTGAAGCATGTCAGTTTGGAAAACAGGCAAGGAAACCATTTCCTAGACATGTTCAAGAGAGTAAGAAGCCATTGGAATTAATCCACTCTGATGTGTGGACTACTAAAGCTGCATCTCTTGGAGGCTGTCATTATTTTGTCACTTTTATTGATGACTATAGCAGAAAAGTTTGGGTGTATTTTATGAAAAAGAAAAGTGAAGTTTTTGGGCATTTCAAAACCCTTAAAGCTATGGCTCAAAAAGAAACAGGTCTGCAAATAAAATGCCTAAGGTCAGATGGAGGGGGAGAGTACCTCTCAAATGAGTTTGCAAAGTTCTTGTAGGAGCATGGCATAAAGCAACAATATTCATGCAGTTATACCCCACAACAAAATGGAATTGCAGAAAGGAAAAACAGGCATATTGGAGAGGTATCTCGTGCCATGCTCAATGAAAAAGACTTGCCAGATTTTTATTGGGCTGAAGCAGTTACTACAGCAGTCTACATAATGAACATGACTCCCACTGCAGCAATACATGGAATGACTCCAGAGGAGAGGTATACTGGTAGGAAACCAGATATTTCTCATTTGAAAATTTTTGGTTGCATTGCCTATGTACATGTGCCAGATGAGCTGAGATCCAAGTTGGATCCAAAAGTTGAGAAGTGCATCTTTATTGGTTACTCTCTGCAGCAAAAAGGGTATAGATGCTATAACCCTTCTACTCGTAAGTTTACAGTGAGCAGAGATGTTGTTTTTGATGAGATGAGTAGCTGGTATAAACCAGTAAATGTGATTGATGATGTAGATGCACAAAATGGTAATGCTGCACAGAATTCACAGCAGCAGTCACAAAATATTAGTGGACCTGGAGCGTCCTCTAGCAGTGGTTCACATTCTTCGCCATGGACAGGCAGATTGAGATCAGGAGAATCTTCTCAAAGCAATGCAGATAGTGGTATGCAGGTATCACGAAAAGGAAAAGAGAAGGTTGATCAGCCCATGTTTGATGTGAATGCAGGTCACTCTTATGTGGATGGTGAATCCAGTGGCTCAGAGCAGAGCATTGATGATGAGTTGGGTATTCCTTCTATTGTTACACCTGGAGTAAGGAAGACCAGGGATGTTTTGAGAGCACCTGGGAGTGAACCTACTTTGCGCAGGTCTAGAGAGCTAGGTATCATGTGGATAGGCTGAAATATGATGGATTTATAGCCATTCACTATGCATATATAGTCAAAGTGATACAGGAACTAGAACCCACTTCTTTTGAGCAAGCCATGGGAAAAGAAAAATGGGAGAAAGCCATGGATGAAGAAATGGATGCCTTGGAAGCAAATGCTACATGGGAATTGGTACCTTTGCCTAAAGGTAAAAATGCAATTGGCTGTAAGTGGGTTTGTAAGGTGAAGCACAATGCAGATGGTTCTGTGAACAGATACAAGGCAAGATTAGTAGTCAAGGGGTATGCACAAACATATGGCATTGACTATGAAGAAACATTTAGTCCAGTTGCAAGGATGGCAACCGTAAGAGTAGTCATTGCTATGGCTGCATCAAAGGGATGGTCTTTACATCAGATGGATGTAAAGAATGCCTTCTTGCATGGTGATTTGCAAGAAGAGGTCTATATGGAGCAGCCACCAGGTTATGTGCATGCTGTTCATCCTGAGTTTGTTTGCAGGTTGAAGAAAGCCTTGTATGGCTTGAAGCAAGCACCTAGAGCATGGTCTGACAAGATAGAATAGTATCTTGTCACTATTGGCTTTCAGATTTCCAAGGCAGATTTCTCACTTTATGTGAGAAAAACAGAGAAATGTATTATGCTACTTGTCATTTATGTTGATGATTTGATTATGACAGGTGAGAGTGATGAAGATATCCTTCATGTGAAAATGCTATTGAAGCAGAAGTTTGAGATGAAGGATTTGGGAGAGCTGCGTTATTTCTTGGGCATTGAGGTGATTAGATCACCAAGTGGGATACAGCTCTTTCAGAGGCAGTATGGATTGGACATGCTGTCCAAATATGGGATGACAGGCTGTAAGCCTATTTCAGTTCCTTTGGAGCAGAATGTGAAGCTGAGCGCAGATGCAGGTGAGCTTCTAGAAGACCCTACTATGTACAGACGCATAGTAGGAAGTTTGATTTATATGACTATTACGAGGCCAGATTTGAGCTATGCTGTTGGATTGGTAAGTCAATTTATGCAGGATCCAAGGAAACCACATTTGGATGCGGCTAGACGCATACTCAGGTATGTGAAGTCCACATTGCAGTATGGACTATTTTATGAGACTGGGATTCAGATACAGTTGCATGGATACACTGATGCTGATTGGGCTGGTAGTATTTCTAATAGACGATCTACCAGTGGATATGTGTTCTCTTTTGGGAGTGCTGCAGTTACTTGGAGCAGCAAGAAACAGCCTACAGTTGCCTTGTCGAGCACAGAGGCTGAGTACAGGGGTGCAGCAATGGCTGCATGTGAGGTAGCTTGGTTGCATAAGCTACTTTATGATATGCATCAGTCTACAGATGGGCCAGTTGTCATTTATTGTGACAACATGAGTAGTATACACTTGGCAAATAACCCAATCTATCATGCTAGAACAAAGCACATTGAGGTGCATTATCACTATGTGCGAGAGAGGGTTTTACTAGGTCTTATTGATCTAGTTTATGTCAGGACAGAGGATCAGGTAGCTGACATATTCACGAAGGCATTGGGCGCAGAGAAGCTGCGCAAGTTCAGAGACCTGCTTGGTGTGCAGGAATTGGGATTGAGCTCGAGGGGGAGTGTTGAGATATCGAGCTCCACTCGTGATACGCCAGGGTGACCATTGTGTATTTATGTCACCGACTTGTCAGTTGCAGACGCAGTTGGTACACCGCCCATGAATAATAGCTACATGATAGCTATCCTTATCTACTCTAGTTCGTGGCTCAGTTAGTATGCCACCATAGTTAGTTGAGTTTGGTTTTGAGACCCATATAGAGGGTTCTTCTATTTCTTTGTACTAGAGTTCTTTTGGCTTACACAACTAAGAAGAGGAAAACTGTTTTCAGCCTCTACCCTTGTGTGTCTTCCCCCATTGTGCAAGGAAGAAAGCTTCAAGCGAGACTCCTTCCTTCTCTCCCACAATCTTGACATTTCCAAGCATAGGCATCTCTCATACATCCAAAGCATTGCATTCACTGCCATTGACTGCATATATATAATCCCATGTCTGCAAATACATCCTCAATAGAATTTCCATACATTTGTAGCCAGTAATACTTCCATACATCAGTGCCAAGTCTATCTCAGTTCTTCAAGTGAGTACATGCACCTGTAAGCAACTTGGGCTCTGGATCACCGGGAGGTGGGCAAAGTTCCCCCCGGGCCGAGTAGTGCACCCCTTCAGGGTCATTAATGGCAAGGGGGGGTCACCCATCTTTTGTCTTGCCACCTCGCTTGGCATCGGGCTTTTTCCTCACCCGGAGTATACATGGCAGACATTTATTATTTAAGCAATCAACATGATATGTAGGGTGGCTTGGAAATAATTCTTTTCATGAGGTGCATGGAATTGAATTGGGAATAAGGAGAGGGCTTACCAAGCAGTGACTCACTGCTAACTCACCTAATTTACAATAGATTTTCAGGGTTTAATATTTGCTCAAGAAATCATCACAAGTCAAGATGAGGTTAGGATGAGGCAATCAGTGAACAATAATAAGAATTTCTAGCATGTAATGGATCATCTTAAATGCAAGGAAGCCTAAGAGAATGAGTGAAATTAAATTGACAGCATGTAGGCATTGAAATCTGAAAGGAAATGCTTGATTGACTACTTGAATCTCTTCCAATAATAGGCTTATTAGGCTCAAAAAGAGGATGAAATTAAAAGAGAGCTCAAGAGTCAATTACCTCTTAAATTGGTGAAGCGAACTAAGATTCAGTATAGCCAATGTCCTCATGGTTGGTCTCCAATACTCCCATTAGCTCCATAATGACAATTTCAGCCAAGAATTAAGTCTTCAAGCTTGATTCTTCAATGAAAGGTTAAACTCCAATAGTTCTCAGCATGCCTTGAAGATCATAGAAGAAGAATGCCCAAAATCTCACCCCATAATGCCTTCTCATACTCCATAGCTCTTCCCATTGAATAAGCAAGCTCCATTGACAGTAAAGAATCCAATCTTGAAGCCAAGGGACCCAATCTTTAAGGGAACTTGAAGAAGATGAAGGCCGTGGTCCATGGCTATGGCTGCCCCAAATGTCCAGCTTGCAATCTTGCTTCCATCTTCAAGTACAAGCCTCTAAATGCTTGCTTCTTCAATGATTCCTGAAGGTGCAAGTTCCTGGGACCAAGGAAGGAAAAAGCCCTCAAGAATCAGTGTGAATGCTGAAGAAGAATCCATGGCTGTCCATGGCCTGCACCTGTTAGGGTTTCAGAGGCTGAAGGATACTCAAGAGGATGAAACGATGGCTTCAATCTTGATGGAGTGATCTGTCAGATCATGGGGAAGAAGATCAGGATAAAGAAGGAGCCTGATCTGCTATGGTTTTGCCTAGGATGCAACTTGTAATTTGTGTTGAAAATTGTGGGCTACTTCCTGGAGGGAAAAGAAGAGTCCAACTAGTCCCTGGACAGCTTGAGATGGTGATTTTAATCCCTGTGAGGCTCAATGAAAGTACTGAAGATCACTGGAGATAAGATTTGAAGGATTCATGGTGTTTCTCCTCCATGGAAGCTTGGCAAGAGCTTGAGAATGAGGAGAGAGAAGATTGCATATGAAAAGTAACTAGGACTAACTCTTTCCTACTTCTTGTGACCACTGTTTCTAAAATTTTACCTTCAAATTTGGCCTAAAATGACCCACGACCTACTAAATGTGGTGTTCCAGCCTCCAATCTTGGTCCAAGGACTTCATTAATGCTCCTGACTGCTGTCCTCTTGGTCCTTGACCTGTAGCTCTTCAGTGCTCCTCCATTTTTGTGCTTGTCACTGTGTACCTGAAGCTTCTTGGATTTTAAAATTGAAAATGATGGTAACTAATCATGTAAAGTAACTAAATGGATCAGAACTAGAGCTCTGATACCACTTGTAATGAAGGAGACATGAGAGAGAAGAGAAAGAAGAAAGAAAGAGAGTGCAGAAGAGAGAGAAAGAAGCCATGAGAGCTTGGAGGAGATGAAGATGAAAGGAGACTTGTATTAAAATCTGATAATGAAAAATCAAGTCCCTAACACCTTATATACTAGCTAGCATAGCTAGTATTTTCCCATTATTAAATCCCCCTCTCTTACAATTTCAAGTGCGAGACATCATGCTTCTTGCTTGTAAAGCATTCCTCAGGGTCATCCCATGAACTGTAACAGTGAGTTCTATCATAATGTAGACAAAAATATGAACAGCTTTAGGAAAAAAATCTTTTGGAAAATTCTTTTCAGCCACATCAATGCCTATGTAACTTTTGTAATATGCATATCTTTCCTTTTTGCAATCCCATTTTGTTGTGGGATATACCTATAAATAAAATGTTTCTTTAACAACCTTAAGAAGTCACTAAACTAACTAGAGAGGTACTCTCCCTCTCCATTTGACCTCAAGCACTTAACTTTTGACCATGCTTTTTTTAGTAGTAACCTTGAAAGTTTTGAAGTGCTCAAACACATCTATTTTCCTTCATGAAATACACCCATAGTTTCCTTGAAAAATCATCAATAAATGTGACAAAATATTTGCTACTACTAAGAGATGTATTCTCTATAGGCCCCTAAACATTTGTATGCAATGCAATATCATGGATATTCTTTCTCACATCTCTATCATGCCAAAAATATTGTATTATCTGCTTACTAAAGTGACATGCTTCATACACTTTATGAAATTCTACAACTCTAAAATTAGACAACCTTGTAACCAACCCTTTGGATTGCATGAATTTTAGCCTTTGTACATTTGCATGTCTAATATATTTGTGCATATTTTAATGTCTACAAGCACTCCTTTGCCTTTAGCATACATACCAATATTCATAGTAGGAATTTTAGCATCTAAAGTAAATATGCGACCAACTCTACTTCCTTTGCAATTGATTTTCACTTATCATTAAAATCTTCAACAAAATAATCTTTTACATTGAATCAAACTTGTAGCCCTTGCTCTACTATCTAGCCAAAAAACACTAAATTCTTTGTGAGGGATAAAACATGTAATATATCTTATAGACTCTTTATCTGACTAGCATGCACAAGGACAAGGGAATCTTTTCAATTTGTGGGATTGCGTGGAATGAATCATCACCCATCTATGCATAAACCTGGACTTTTTAAATCTTGTCTCTCTCGAAATCATTCAACATGGTTGATCATATGATTAAATACACTTGAATCAACATAACATACATCATTATGTGCCCCCTTTCCTATAACAGCATTCATCATACAATGCATAATAGATAAACACTCATTTTTATCTTCATTATATCGTAAACATGATGTGTAGTTTCCTTGTTGTAATTTACCACTAATGAATATTATCCTTCTTAGAATAACACTAGATTGTAATATCACATGTTTTTCCATAATAATGATAAACAATAACAGAATTGCTTATCTTTTGCATTCTATTTCTTTCATGCCTTTAATTCTTTTGTAATCACAGGATTACTTTGCTCTGGTTCCTTTTTTTCACCTAAAACAAAAGAGACATTTCTCAATAAGAAATTTGATCACAAAAAACTTTTTTGAGGGATAATTATTCTCACCCAAATTCTCAATGATAGGGTTTCCACTATTCTTTGTCATTATCATAAAATTGATACAAAACAACAAGCAACACTCCTATAATCTTTCACAACAAGTGCACATCAACACATCAAATAGCCTTTTTCACTGATTGCTCAATAGTATATATAATCTGTAACTTGTTAGTAGATACAACTTGTGTTTTCTTCCTAGAAAATACCTCAAAACTTACAGATGCAAAATCTATAACTTGTGCATCCACGTTCAGTAGTTGATACAACTAAAATTACAATGTACCTTGAAACTACTATCCATAACCTTGTGGATGTAAAATGAGATCTAAACCAATCTCAAATAGCTAAAAAACAAGTGAATAAGCCCTTACAAGATTATCTACAAAAAATACCATGCTTGTCTCCCACACCAAATCTCACAGCTATCTAATATTTTTGCTTGACATGGCTTCTGACATATCCACAGGTACTATCCAAAAGAAAGAGTGAAAGAATGGAAGAGCTTCTTACCCATTGCTTGCTTGCTCAAATCCTTTCTTCTTCGCCTTTGCTTTGGTCTTCAAAACAAGCCTCTCCTAGTGGTGCAAATATTATTCTGAATCTTGTAGTCTGTGCACAAATGGGAATTATGATTCTTCTTCCTAACCAATGAGATATACCCAACTCTAATTTCTCTTAGGGATGGCAATTTGATAGGTGTCTAGGGACCAATGAGATATACCCAGCTCTAATTTCTCTTAGGGATGGCAATTTGATAGGTGTCTAGGGACCAATCCTAATCACTACTATTTGGGCTAACTTTGTGGTGCGCAGATCGGATGATGTATGCTCGCGTAGTGAATGCCAGAAGGCCCCCAAGAACAAAAGAACTCTACTTTTTGCACAAAACTCAAGGTAAAAAGCATGCACGACATGAACAAGAGACCAATTGGGTGCAATCTCCCCCCATGCCTTGTGTGAGCGCTCCACAAAGCATGTATTTTATGTATTGATCATTTTCAAGCTCAAATAATAGCCCAAATTACAAAATAGCATGCTTTTGGCTTTTGAGTTTGCTTTAGCACAAAATAGAAATAAAGCTAATGGGCGGGCGCCCAAAGAGTCAAGCGTTCCCAATACAATGTCCCAATACAAATATCATAATCGTGCACCCATGTGCTTACAAAATAATAAACAAATATCCAACGCCTCAATAAATATGCGCGACAAAATATAGGCGCCATGCCTAAGGTATGCGCCCATCAAAATATAAGTGATAACTCGAATACACGCTATCTTCCAATGTTATTCTCTGCCACTGTTGCTATCTCTACACATCAACTAAAGCATTCACAATCGTTAGTAAAATAATAAAATTAAACCGACAAAAGTGAATACCTAGCAGTCTTCAGCTACATAAATAAATCAATTGGTTAGAAATCAATCCTAACCTTAATTTATTACGAGTGCGCACTCTAAACTCATAAATGTTTATTAATTTAATATGTATTTTGCGGAATCACCCGCTATGAAATTACCCATGTATACACTAAATTAATGAAACACCCGAAAAGGATAGGCGTCCCCATCAACTTCTCGCACAAAGAATCCACTTTGTGTATGAGCCCCGGTCAACAAAGTTTATGGAATCCACCGTAAAACCTCACGGAATCCACCATGGCACGGAATCCACCGTGAAATATGCCTCCTGGCATCATTTTGATTGGTATTCAATGACAAAGTAGGTGGTTTTGCCCAAGACTTACGGAAAGATGATGAAGGAAATCGACCTTGGTTGAATCTTCTAAAATTTGAATTGAATTGCTTAGATCCATAGTTACCATTTGCTTGAAATTGTTGTGGACGCTTGTCTCTTCCTCAAATCTTGTCTTCAGTGTCATGAGCTAAAGAAATTGCATCTTCAAGAGTTGCAAGCTTGAACATATTGACTTCAGCGTAGTAATGCCCAAGTAATCCAGACATATACTTGCGCTTGTGAGTCGCTTCAAGTACATCTTCAAGCATGCGTAATTGGAGTAATGCATTCCAAAAGCGTTCAGTGTACTGAAGAATAGGCTCACGATCTCTTTGCTAAAGAAGGTCCCATTGCTTTATGCCTTTTTCATGGAATTGTGGAAGAAGGAAATTCTGCATGAACTTCTTCTTGAAACTCTCCCAGGTAGTGGGACAATCTATGCTCTTGAGAACCACGGTCCACCAAAGAGATGCTCTATCCACTAAATGATTAGTGACACACTTGATTTTATCTTTTTCAGCGTATGTTTCCTCATGAAAGTAATCATCAAACTGACTGATGAATGCAAGAACAGTTTTTCCATCTCGAGTGCCATTGAAAGTACGAAATTTTAAATTTCTTTTACTTATCTTTGTTTCTTTGAGGATAGATTGAGCTTCAAGAGTCGCATCGATGGTACGTCGGATAAGATCTTCAGATTGTGGTTCCTCTTTGTCAGTTGTCGATCTTTGTAAATTGGCCATTTGAGCTTGCAATGCTTGCCAAGCTCGTCGTTCTTCGTCCAACTGCATCATAACTAAATCCAACTTTTGCTCCATCATAGGTTCAGGAAGATCGCCTTCAGCCATAAAATCATCCATATTTTGTTCTGTCATCCTGCAAAACTTCAAAAAACCTCACACTCTCAAAATCCAATTAGCGGGATAAGTGTAGCTCAAGATCGGGTGTACAAGGCTTATATATTTTTGTGTGTGGCTTTCACAGTCTTCGTCTTTGGCAATTACGGGATTTGAAATGTTTGAAAAATTTGTGTTTTGACCTTTTGCGTGTGCTGAAACTGGTTCAGCAAGTCTGCGTATGCGAACCAAACCTTCCAGGGAACAACTTTGCAGTTCTGTACTTCTGCGCAGGAACAGTCCTTATAGGAGTTTTGAACACAAGTCAGTTCGTGACTTCAGATTACTTGACTAACTTCGAAAGTTGTAGAACTTATGAAACTTGCAGAGTTTGTGAAGCTTTATGTGATTTAGGACTTAAGTAACTAAGCTTTAAGCTTAGTGATCAGCAAAACATCGAATTGTAGGGGGGGGCGTTTTTGTCTCCGGATTTTTCGCCAGTATGCCGCCTTGCCGCCGTTTTGTTTATTTGAAGCTTAATAAGATTCTAATTAAGCTTTTTAAAGCTTAAAACTCAAGCTTAAACTATTTGAAAGATATGGCTTATCTCTGTGTGTTGACGACTTGGAGAAGAGGATGTAGGAGTGGTCCTCCGCCGTTGCAGGCCGGTCCTTCGCGATCAGAGGCTGGAAACAGAGGTTCTTGACCGCCAGGAATCCATCCATATTGACCGTTCATGATGAGACTGACCGTAGAGCTCGATCGTTCCAGGAGCTCCGCCTTCACACAAGATGGGTAGCGATTGGAAGCTCTCGATCTCAGCTTCGCTCTGATACCACTGGTGCGTAGATTGGATGATGTATGCTCGCATAGTGAATGCCGGAAGGTCCCCAAGAACAAAAGAAATCTACTTTTTGCACAAAACTCAAGGTAAAAAGCATGCACGGCATGAACAAGAGACCAATTGGGTGCAATCTCCCCCCATGTCTTGTGTGAGCGCTCCACAAGGCATGTATTTTATGTATTAATCATCTTCAAGCTCAAATAATAGCCCAAATTACAAAATAGCATGCTTTTGGCTTTTGAGTTTGCTTTAGCACAAAATAGAAATAAAGCTGATGGGCGGGCGCACAAAGAGTCAGGCGTTCCCAATACAATGTCCAAATACAGATATCATAATCGTGTGCCCATGCGCATACAAAATAATAAACAAATATCCAATGCCTCAATAAATAGGCACGACAAAATATAGGCGCCATGCCTAAGGTATGCGCCCATCAAAATATAAGTGATAACTCGAATACACGCTATCCTCCAATGCTTTCCTCCGCCACTGTTGCTATCTCTACACATCAATTTAAGCATTCACAATCGTTAGTAAAATAATACAATTAAACCGACAAAAGTGAATACCTAGCAGTCTTCAGCTACATAAATAAATCAACTGGTTAGAAATCAATCCTAACCTTAATTTATTATGAGTGCGCACTCTAAACTCATAAACATTTATTAATTTAATATGTATTTTGCGGAATCACCTGCTATGGAATCACCCATGTACACACTAAATTAATGAAACGCCTAAAAAGGATAGGCGTCCCCATCAACTTCTCGCACAAAGAATCCACTTTGTGTATGAGCCTTGGTCAACAAAGTTTACGGAATCCACTGTAAAACCTCACGAAATCCACCGTGGCACGGAATACACCGTGAAATATGCCTCTTGGCATCACTTTGAGAATGCTAACTTAGGTGACTAGGTGTTCCCTAGGTCTACCTCACATGCAAAGCATCCCTAGCCTTAACCCATGAGGATGGACCTGCGAGTTCCTAAAGATATAATTACAATCTGTAGCAGTAATCTAACATTGAGATTAAAATGAATACATTTCACAAATCATTAAACATTGAGGTAAGCGAGCACCGCACTTGGTTCAGTGAGACTAAGAAATGAGGGGGAGGTGAGTGTTAACCCCTTTGTCCATAAGGCATAGTCTCACATTGGACCCTTGAAGCAATGCTTAACTTGGTTCTAGGACTGACTTTTAGGAAGGTCACACTTATCAAACTTCATTCTAAACTTGGGGAAAGCCACCCAATTAACGGAGTCCACCTAAGCCATAAGACAATTCTTATGGAAAACCATCCACCTGCTTTCCATGATGTCGAGGAATATTTTAGTGTTTTAAATAGGCATGCTACTATGTTGTGATGACATATATAAAGGACTTCATTAATTAGTGTTTACACATGGTTTATTAGCACATCCTTAATATACAAACACTAAGAAATCAATTTTAAAAACATAAATATTTTTTTAAATTTTTATTCTCATCTATATAAGTTCTTTAAAAGTGAATGAACCCGAAATCGGCTTACTACCCATGCCTTATTCATCCTTAGCCACCCATATGTGGCTAAAGCGGTGGTTGGCCATCTTAGATAGTTTACATATACTTTGGGTGAAGACTAACCAAGGTACCCCTAGGGATAGCAACATGCTATTACATGAGCGGTGATCGAGAGAAAGTCTCACTCACAACCCGATAACTAGACGTTAAGGAGTGTCAGTGAGACTAATTGACTTTGTCAGATGCACAATACAACATAAAAAATTAAATATTTGACAAACACCACAAGCCACACACAAAACCAAATTCGAAACAATGCCTTTTGTAGCTTTCAAAACAATGATAAAACTCAAACTGGGTAGAGCATCACACACACTAAACAATGCTCGAAAACACAAACTGGGTAGAGCATCACACACACTAAACAATCCAAGTTTCACCTTCACGATTAGCATGTCAAGACTCCTCTTGCTCACATGTGACCCTCCACACTCACAAGTTACAATAAGCATACTTCGGGTAGGGTGGCCAAGTAAGGCTCCTCTCACACCCCTCTATATAGTTTTCTACATACACTCATGTTTGATATGCTTTTCAAAAAACTTAAGGCTTTTTATGTCTTAACTTTCCAAAGGCTAAAAGAAACTAATTGTTGGACAAAAAATTAAAAGCCTTTAAGGCTATAGTGCTTTGATACGCCCCCCAGCTGCCATCATGCCATTGTCAAATCGTGTTTAGAATGCCATCACCATCTGTGTTGAATCCTCAATGGTGGCCGTCCATCGTCACCACTAATCGTACTCATCAAAATTTTGCCACCTGCCTTGTGAATAAACTTGTCGTCATTGCGTGCAATCACTGTCCGATTAATCATGCCGCCTTGATGTCATCTTTTCTTCATTCATGGCAGCTGCCAATAGGCCGCCATCTAAGCCATTGACTTCTTCATTTAACTTAGAACTTAGAAGATTTCATTCTGGCATGATTAATGCCACCATAACTAGTCTCTATTTTTTTTTTGGATGAAACAGGAAGTTGTATTATGAAGGGGGAGATATACAGATGGATAGTGTAGCCATAGTCGGTACATACTCCCAAAGGGAGGAGCTTAGACTATTACAGGAGTAAACCAATTACCTGGTTGGGTAGTAGTTGAAGGCCAATTGACTTGGCAAGTTGGTGTAAAGGGACTGTGTATGAACTCAAAACATAGCTGCTGCCCCACAGAAGGGCTAAAAAACTAGGGGCCCGAGAATTGGACTAGGCAGGTGTTCAAGATGGCTTCTTTCAAATAGAGGAGGATCTCAGCAGCTTCTTGTTCTTTGGTCCGCAATGTCTCCTTCCTCTCATTTTTCCCCATTGGACTACTCCTTTGCATTGACCGCTTTGCTTGGTCGCTGTAGATAACCATCTTCATGTCGGCCACCTGCCACCAAACCAAGGAGGTGAATAAGGGCTTTGGTTTGGAGTTCTTATCTTTAGACACCCAATCATTCCTAGAGATCCAAATAGCCCATAGGTAAGCAGCTCTTATTGCAGTCCAGATTACTGGGGGGATACGATTTGCTTCTCCAAGAAGAATTTATTTCCATGAAAACGCTGAAGGGTGAAGGGGAAAGAGTAACCTGTGTAACTCTTTCAAGCATTCTTGGTTTGTTGGACATGAGACAAAAAGGTGTGGGATGGATTCTATCTCGTTACCACATCTGAGGTAGAGTTCATTCCCTTTACCTATCCTTGCTGCTTTTTTGTTAGTCCACACAGCATGGTGTAGAATAGTCCATAGAAGGATTGATTGTTTTGGCTTACCAACTAGGCTAGTTCCTGAAAGTCGAAGGGGCGGAAGGGGGAGCAAACGTAATCTTCCTTTCTAGTGGATGTTTTCCACCTTAACCTGCATGTTATTAAAAAACCAACCACCATTAGCTGTGGAGTTTTCCACGTCTTGTTTGTGACATCCCATAGGTTGAGCCAGACCTAAATGCCTTTCTTTGGAAGCTTACTAGCTGCTTTGACTAAATCTTCCATGATTGGGGTCACTGTTAGGCTAAACCATACCGAGTCTTTGGGGGCCCAAGCATTGATTCTTTTCCTTTTAAGTTCGATTCAAGGAGAACTCAGCCTTGTTAATCTCTACTTTATGATCTTCACGGCATTTGCTCTCGAATTGATCCACATCATTCTAGTAGCAAAGACCCCCAGCCAGAGTACCACCTAAGTCTAGGGCATAGTACAAGTCCTCTTCATTGTTAATCTCCCCCAATATCATGGCTTCAAGATACTTAAATTTGACCGATTGTTGCTTGTCATAAAGAACTCCTTCCACATTAAACATTAAACATACTGCCATAATTGCCATTGACAAAGAATGCTACAACCATCTCAGCTTTCCAAGACAGCACTTAATTAAAGATCACCATGGCAACATATCAAGTAGCACTCCATTATATATTGCCCTCAAGTGTTTTATTTAGCCAAGTCCACTTTGCATAAACTCTAAGGAAGCAATGATTCAATCTCAATCCGATTGCTTGAAATCCTCACAAGGAAAATACCATGGCAAAATTCACCACTCCATAATATGCATTCTCCCCATGTCGTGTCTACCCCTCAATCAAGAAAACTCCTCCAAAATCAATAGCATCAACTCATGTTAACTTCTAGTCTTGGGTCTTTAAAAATTGAGATTTTCCATATGGACATGTTTATGCAATGTGTCCTAGAGAACGTGCTTTGAAATTGAACCTCATGCCCAATCAAACATGATTCGAGAAAATATGCAATATTAGATCCATGATATGCAACCAATTAATCAATGCTTCACATGAAAATTATGGATGCATTGAAGAAATGTGCCTAGCCTATCTACAAGTGCTCATGTATCATGCAAAATGTAAACAAAGTTCCTTGCTAAGAATTAATCCTTAACCTCATCTCTCAACGCTCATCAAGAAGAAATGTCGTACTCTACTCCACCCACCCAAAATCTCACTGTCGCTCAAGAAAATAATAATGGTCCTCAAGATGTTGACCTAGAAAACAACATATCTCACATCTAGTGGCATCCTTCACGACCCTTAAACTCACCCAGCCACCTTACCCACTCAACCAAAGGTTCCTAACTCAATTATGAATATTCCCAATTCTCGTGTGTGCAAGAAATAGTACATGGTCAATGGAAGGTGCTCTCTCAAGTGTGTGTGCAACTAAAATTTGCTACATATAGCTATAGCAAGCCTCATGCCATGCAAGTGCTTAATGATGATGCCAAATGTGCATAAACCCAACCCATGGCATGGAAGTATTTGATAAGAACAAGAGACAATCCCCAAATGCAAAGCATCAAACAAGTGCAATGTGAAGTGCTCGTGAACCCATAATCCCCATGATGTGCAAGAGTCTCGATAAGAAAATAAACCTATTCCACAATGTTTAGCAGCTACTTGCAAACTCTAGCTTCAACCTATCCAAAAGAATACCAAATTTGACCAAGGCTATCAAGTTTCCACACTCAAAAAATCAAACAAAATGACAAAAACAAATCCAAAGCTAGACAAACACAAAAAATCCAACTACAAAACAACAACACAAATAGTCACAAACAACTAAACTAACAAATATCAATCCTATCTATAGTTAGACTAGGGGTTTTCAGTTTTCGAAAAAACGCTTGACAATGCCTCATTCCCATGTGGCTACTACAGCCACAAACACAATAATTATAAATTTGATCATACTTTAAAGCAAGCACACTCAATTTCTAAAATTTTAATCAATTAATTCTTTTAAAAATTAGTAAATAAAAAACATTTTTTTTCAAAAAAAGAAAATCAAAATCGACCAATATAATTTTTTCTATGATTTCTCAATCAAATGGAGCTCATTTGGTACATTTGAACGTACTTTCCCTATGTGTGTGAATACACTCTATTTTCTACTTTTTCATTTATGAAAGCATATTTAAGTATTTGTATGTATGTGAAGGCACTCAAACAAATTAACAAGGAACTAAATTAATTTCTAATAGATAGAACTTTAATTCACAATAATTTGGATATTTATCCTAGTTTTTGTAAGTAAATAAAAAAGATAAAACCAAATCAAATATGTTCTTATGTAAGAAAATATGCTTGTTATATAGTTTAATTTCAAATTGCAAGAAGAAAACTAAAATTATGACTTAATGATTCACTAACCAACTATCTTAGATACTTGAGAAGATTTTTCTAAGAAGTTACAGCAAGTGTAAGTATTACTATGAATTTTTAACTAGTTCTTTAATTTAAAAATTATCATAATTGATATTTTTAACCATAATCTATTAATTATACTTTTAATATTATTTATTAATTTTATTTTTAAATTTATCATATTTTCTTATAAAATTTGATATTATTTTGGCTTTATTTTTTATTTTTAAAATATGATATTATTAAGAAATACCATAAATATTATTCCATTATTTAAAAGAGAGTTTTGAAGAGTAAAATTAATCATAATATAATTTGAAATAATAATATTTTTAACTCTATTATAATTTTTTTAAAACTTAGGCATTATTTCAACTCTATTTCTAACAATAAAGTAATTTCAAAATTACATTTACAATAAAATAATAAACCTTGATCTTATTAATGGTCATATTTTTGGCATCAATATGGTTGCTTCACGGTCCCATGACATCGATATGCTTGCGAGGGGCAATTATGGATGGGAAGTGCAAGACAATAAACTATTTTTGGATTGTGGGGGGAGGGGGGTCAACATGTGGAACACATTTATTTTCACTACCTTTCTAATTTTCAAGAGCATACTTCTCATGGATGTGTATTGAAAATGAGAAAATGGACCCTCTTTTAAATAGTTTTGGCGGGGGGGGAGGGGGGGCAAGATACCTCTTTTAGTGAGAGTTTAGTAACGGTAAACTATTTTTACTTTATTACCTAAGGGGTTTTATCAAAGAGAAATTTTTATTTAATCTAGTGTAAATTTTAAAACTTATATTTATATTTTATATGGAAAGGGGAAGGGCCACAAAATGATGCCCCATTTTTCTCTTTGGCCCCCATTTCTCTTAAGGCTTTAGGCCTCATAACTTTTTATTTTTATTTCTTTTTCTTTTTCATATATATGTATATATGAAATTGATTTTTAGATCCATGAAGATTCCAAAATAAATCTAAAAATTCTAAAATAAATTATTTTAATTCAAAATAATAATTAAATTTTCCAAATTTGTTTTATATAAAAAATAAATTAACTTAATTTAAGTTATTTCGAGTAGAAAAGGAAAAATAAGGCTAAACTAAGCATGTTTTATTCATATTTTTGGATATGTCACATTGTAGGGGCTTGGGTCCCCCCTAAAGGGCCATGCCCACTTTGGTTGTCCATTTTTTTGGTCACTTTTGACCTTTAAATTGTCTAGCCACTCATATTTCTTCCATCCAGTACCCGATTTAAAATTTGAAAAATCCGGCAAGTCTAGCTTGACATCTCAAATAGCCAAGAATCTGTTTCTCTTCAATCCAATTATCGAAAGAAGTACTCAAATCTACAACCATCACAATGGCTGAAGTTTGCATTTCCGTCTTTCTCAGTCTCAAAAAATTGTCGAATCTTCATGTTCCATTTCCATCGAATTTGAATTCTTGCATAAAATTTGCATTGATCTGCTCCTTTTCTGCACTTTAGGGGCCTTTAGATACTAATCTCATTGGTGACCATGGGATAGGCCAACTCAGCCCGTCGAATCCCACGAACTAGTCTCCACAAACAACAACCAAAGAAAGCATCAAGCTGCCACAAAAAATATACTCAACAAAGTACAAGAACATCTCTCACTCTACCCCCTAACAGAATGAAGACATGAGAATCCATAGGGGATAGGCCCAAAATAATTTGATAGAAATCCAGAGTGAGTCGCTAATCAATTGCTCTAATAAAAACTGGCTAAAAAGTCTATCAAAGAGGTAATCCTAGTGGTGGTTTGAACTACCAACCTAAATTAGGAAAACCAGACCATGACCTCCTACTAGGTGAGGACTCCTATAGCTTGGTCATCATATTTTTCTTGCAACACATTTTCCTTCCATGGTTTCCATACTCGGGCATGTAAAAAGGAGGGAGCTAAGCATAGAGTGACCCAAGAAGAATAGGGCATTGGACTCAAGTCTTGACTCAATACCCAAGAACCTACCAAGCTCTTGTGAGGCGACACTTAATCTTTTTTTTCTGCTCACTTTTATTTTCACTCCAATCTTCCTTATTTCTTTTTTTTAAAGTTATTGCTACCCCTAGGAAGACAAGGCATCGAGGCCCCAAGTGGCTCATCCCTAAGAACTTACCAAGCCTCCACAAGGCGATAATCAACTGCTTGTAGGAATTTTCTTCCGTTTTCTTTTCTTGTTCTTATTGAGGGGTTAAGAGCCCCTTTTTACATACCTCTGTAATTTTTATCTTTAGATATATTCAAAACTTACTCTTTGTTTTTTCCTATTTTAGTAGGCTTCTCTAATTGTCTCACACTAGCACGGACTCCTGGGACAGCCACCTAGCAAGTAGGAAGGATAGGGTCACAAGGAGGACTATCCTCTATCGCAAGTCTTTAAATATCCTAGTAGGAGGTAGATGACTACTCAAATCTCTCCCATATATGCCTAACTCAACCCTAGGATTTCATGCCTTGATTGCCAGTCCCCACAAAAAAAAAAAAGAACACCCACATACACATATAACACTATTAGCTTAAGGGGAAAACTCCACTTGCTGCCTACACCCCTTTCGTAGAGGGGCATTGCAGTCTTAGCTATCCCTAGTTGTCATTGATGATACCATATGGAATGGCCACAAGAAGGTCCTGCACAGTAAAGGCTCCCTATAGGCACTTCGTCCAACCTATGTGATGCAATCACTAAAACAAAAAACCATTAAAAGTACCTGCACCAAACAGATGTATGGGCCTAAAGAGATATAACATTTCACAACCAACAAAACATCCCTCTTGGCCTTATGAAATAAAACATTTTACTACCATTCAATATAGCGTACTGTTGAAACAATCTCTTGGTCCTAACATTACTCTACTAGCGTACAAAACCGACCAAGGATAAGGCCTCTTAGGCCCTACACTAAGTGCATCAGATTCTTAGCTAACCCCCTTGCATACATAGCAAGGGGTGTCCAACGAATATGATGATACACAATCATATGCATCCATGACAGAGTAGGAAGGTGCTCACTAGCTACCTAACTCATAACCCAAACTACCCATCAGCAGGCTGAAATATATGTCAGCAAGAAGACCCCAAAGTAATCTAAGGATAATGTTAGGAGGTAATTGTAAGGGTTCCCCTAGACCAAAATTGAAAAAGACATCTTCCATGAAAGCATAGTAAGCCATGGAATCCGGAAAGCAATTCCATTGTCTACGAACTAACTCACAAGTCATCGTATCAAAGATATGCAACATATCTAAGATTGCACGATGATACATCCGTAAGATGGGATCCTGCACACTATAAGTCCCATTTAGCTGATTGATTACTAACTGCGAGTCATTTTTAATTAATAATTGGTGGATACCACCACATCAGGCTACATTCAACCCCATGATCAAGGCCTTATATTCTACCATATTATTAGTAAAAGAGGGTTCTAAATAGACTCCTATCTTCATGACAACCCTATGTTGGGGATCTTTAATGAACACACCAACAGTCGTGTGTTTAGCGGACCCTCTAGAAGCTCCATCAAAATAAAAAGTATAAACCCAAGCTTCATTGATAGGCATGAGAGCGGATGTATAACGGCATAATCCCTCCTTGCTTGCTAAACTCGATAGGAATGCTAGTCGAAAGTCATTGACAATGGTGGCAGTAAACCTTAATTTCCCACGTAAAGGATTTTTCTGGCTACTCAGTAACTTGATACCCTTTGCTCCACTAGATCACTCAACCTTGGTGGTAACATTGCTCAAGGTACGGATGCTCCAGATAGGGAATGATGCGTCCCATATGCTCGTCTTGGTACCTACTGCATGTTAAAGCTGAATCGTGAAGGACATGTATAGGCACCAAGCCCAACATTAGCCCTTACAGATAGTAAGGCTTCAACTTATTAAAGTTAACTTTAGTCTTAAACTCTACCCCATTCCATTTTGCTAGAAGGGTCATAGACCATTCTTTCCTAAACGTACAATCTTATATGGTCCATCATGAAGGGCTTTCATTCTCCTCTTTCCCACTTATTTGTGCAATAATTGGGGTCAACTCCATTTGATCCTTGCGAATCGAGACCTTCGTCCGTTGATACTCTTCACAATGCTTTACAAATTGTGCGGCATCACGGAACATCGTTGGCCACCATAGTTGAGACTGCAACACCTTGCGGGCTGTCGTGTCTCTGCTAAAGTGTCAATTCCACTATGTGCATTTGAGAGCACATCGTGCATCTCATGTTTGCACATGCATCTATGTAGCAATCCATCTTGCCCTAAGCGATACAGTTGGCCTACTATCAATTGGTAGGGTTGGCCTCAGCCTTGCCTTCTCTATCGGTCGTTCAGGCAGTCCATGCTCAAGCATTTGGACTATGTCATCTACCCAATATGGTGTTAGATCGACCTTGAATAAATCTCTCTCGTTGGAGAGGTTAAAGAGGTGGACATCTAGCAATTCATCGGGAATTCCTTCTCCAGCGGCTTCTCCTGTGGGGATGCGTGACATATGCTTAGCCACGTAGTGTTGTTTTCCCTTCCGTACAACCACGGAGAAGTCAAACTCCAAAAGCAAAAGGAGCCACCGAGCTATGCATCCTGTGGCACAAGGTTTATTCACTAGGTATAGCAAGGCTTGATTGTTCCATAAAGAAGGTAAAGGGTGTAGCCAATAGATAAATGGAACTTCTTTACAGCAAACACCATGGCCAAGCCCTCTCGTCAAGTAGTTCATTTCCATCTTAGTGAGTTGTCTGCTAGCAAAGCTCACTGGATAGTCTAGGTTATGCTCGCCAGGTTGGCACAACACTATCTCCACATCAAATTTAGAAGCATCGATATGCACGCGGAAGGTAATGGTCCAATCTGGGGCTCGTAGAATTGGTGTTGTGGTTAAATCCTTCTTCAACTCTTCATATGCTCATTGGCATGCTTCATCCCATTCAAAGACAATCAGCAACTTGTATAAATTTCTGGCTATCAATGCGTAATTCATTACAAACCACTGATAGTATCCTGTATGGCCTAAGAAGCATTGAACTCCCTTGTAGTTGGTTGGGGGTGAAAGGTTGACAATAACCTTGACTTTCGAGAAGTCAGTGGCAATGCCATTCTTCGACACCATGTGGTCAAGGATGCATCCATGCTTCACCCAAAGCTAGCATTTCAAGGGGAGACGATATAGGCGACACCGCTCAAAGACTACTTGGAGTTTGTTTAAGTGCTCCATCCATGTCGAGTGAACGCAGAAGTCATCGACAAAGACTTCCAACTCCTTGCAAAGCATGTCTTTAAATATGGTGCACATGAGATGTTGGAAGGTGATAGGGGCATTAGTCAACCCGAAAGGCATGACTATGTAAGCAAAGACACCCCACTCGGTGGCGAAGGTAGTCTTATGCCTATCGGCAAGATGCACTTGCACCTGATTGTATCCTGAGAAGCCATCCAGAAAACTGTAGGCCTCCTTGCCCACCACTCTTTCAAGCATGTGCTTGGTGTATGGCAATGGATAATTGTCCCTTTTAGTAGTAGCGTTCACCTTCTTGTAATTGACGCACACTCTGATCTTTCCATTTTTCTTCATTACGATGACTATGGATGATACCCAGTCCGTGTGCTCAATTTTGTAAATGAATCTTGCTCTCATCAGCTTATCAATCTCTTCCTTGACAGCATGAGTGTGCTTTGAATTCATTGGGTACGGTTGTTGCTGCTTCATTGGCATTGTGTCTGGTGTCATGGGTATATTATGAGTCACTACACTCAGGTCTACCCCTTTAAGCTCTTCCAGGGACCAAGCAAATATGTCTACGTACTCTCGCAAGAGAGCAACAAGACTCATTTCTTCTTCCTCAGTCAAGTCATCGGCAATGAAGGCTAGTTGAGGTGTCTCCCCTTCCTGGGCCAAGTTCACCTCCTTGACCCTGGCTGGTCCCTTGATTGATTCGCTTGTTTGACCTTGCCGTTTGGCACCAAATAGGATCACTACCCTATCTCCTTTCTTGAATTTCGTAAATCATTTAGGGAGGTCCTGTGGTTTGCGTTGTTTATCTATTTGGGTGTCTCTAGGTTGGTTCACCCTTTCTTGCTTCAATCGTGTGTGCCTGAGGTGGACTAGTAGGTCCCCGTTGGTGTGTCGGGTCTTGGGCGGCCTAGGTATTTTTGGGTCGCTATCCGAGCTTACCTCCGACTCAAAGTCGAATTTGCCATCTTCGCTAGAAGAGGGGGTCTCCCCTGGTGGTCGTAGTTTAGATGGTGATTCTACCCTAAGCATCGATGTTGCTCCTGGTTGAGCTAGACCTGCTTGCTCAAGGTCTATGGCTCCTACGTGTTCTAACCAAGCGCAATCACAATCCATACACATGATTCCTCACTCTATCCTGTAGACACTTCTCTTTTGTGGCTTGGAGTCCACCCGTATTTGTTCTATTTCATGTCCCTCAGTGTTGTATTCTACTGTGTCCATCTCACCCTCACTTTCGTCACTGAAGGATTGGTAGTCTTCGTACTCTTTATCAGAGTCCTCTGGTCAAACTGCTCATCTTCTCCTAGGGCTTGGTATATCTCTTATCGTTGATCAGGGACTAGGGCCCAGTTGTACATAGGGTTCAAGTCATGTACCCTAGTTCATTGCCACTTGGATTCGCTCAAGAGATACTAGAAAGGTTTGAAGTTTGTTGCTGAATTGTCAGCCAGCTTGTTTATTAAGTATTCATGAGCCTCCTGGAGTTCTCTCTTGTTTCTTGGCACTTGGAAGGTGACGGGTTTAGGTCTCCCAAGAAGGGTTCCTTCCATCATGCAAACTGGTACAGAGGGCGTGCCATCAGCCATGCCCATCATCTTGATGGCTTGCTCATATGCCTCTTGATCTGAGAATGGTAGGTCGACTGTAGCAAGGACATGCATCCAATCTCGCTCATCCTCTGGGCATAGGATATACTTCATCAAGGACCCATAAGACTTCTTGACTTGAGCGTCACCCTTGAGCATCGCGGAGATGGCATCCAAGTCGACTGGTGAGGTCTTCCAAGTGTCCATCTCTACCCTCATAGCTTTCGTTCTGTTTCCTAAGAAGATCAAGCCATTACCCCAATCTTCGATAACTCTAGCATTGCACATCTAGGGTCGGCCTAATAGGATATCGTAGTCCATCCCCTTCATGACTATAAAGTTGACAGAGAACTGGACACCTGCTATTTTCACTGGCTAGTTCTTAAGTACCTTGAATGGCTTCACTCTCATGCCATTTGCTAATGTGACATTAAACCGAGTGGTCTCAACAAGTAGGTTTTCCCAAGTCTGTAGTACTGTGTGGCGGCTCAGCACACTAACCCCGGCTCCCATGTCTATGATCCTCTTTCTCATTGTGTCGCCTACTAAGGCTAGGACTAGTAACACTACATGCATCTCAATGCCTTCCCAGAAAGCATTAACGTGCAAGGATTTTGGCACAGAGTGCAGCATTGGACTCAATATTTGTGTTTCTGCCTCATGATCATGCAAATCCGCAGCTTGTTCTCATGACCCCTCAACCCACTACTTGAGGTCTTGCCATGGGGTGGGATGCTGCTTAAGCAGGTCTCCCAGGCTTAACATCACAGGGGTGGTCACTAGTGTGGTAAGGAGGCTGTCGGCTGCTCGTCCCTCTCCTAAACCAGATTGTCTTAGCCAACGGCCGTTATTGATTTGTGGGCCTGCAGCATCAAGGCTTGGCCTAAGGGGTGCTACGTGCAGTGCGATTGCATCTCCTGACTTTGCTCGAGGGGGTGAGAATGTCGTGCTTATCATGGGGAGATCATCGATCTCGTCCTCTAGGATAGGTTCATTATCCCTTAAGTGCTCTTGGGCCTCTTTCAGTCAGTCCTTCACTTTCTCTATGGCCTTGAGTTGGCACTTTGGATGCGGGTATTCCTCTACCTTGGCACTTCCCTTTTCAGCCGTCTTGGGGGCTGAAGTTTTTGGCTCTGCATCCATGACCTTCTTTCCAATAGGCAGAGTTGTAGCACTCTTAGTTTTTAGTGCAATCTTAGCCTCCGACCTCTTCTTCCTTCGCCTGCGGTTCTTCTTCCCTATCGAGGTTGCATCGAGGTTGCTGGATCCTGGTAGTGATATGCCGGCCTGCTTTGTCTGGGCATGGGTCATGACCTGCAATCGGATGGATGTGGCCTCCCCATCGAGGTTCTCAACACCAAACAACCCCAAAGCAATAGATGGTACGTTGGTTGAACTTGCAAAAGGTTTCCACTTTGGGCAATCGACGAAGAGAAGGGTGATTCCGCACTCAACGCACCTTAGGTCAGCTTTGTCTCTATTATGCTGCTCCATCTTGGGGCAACGTGATGAGACATGACCCGGGTGACCACAAGTCCAACAGATGATTGGATCATGTGCCTACCCTCCTAGGCCTCTACCTCATCCTCTCCCCAAACACCATCATTGGTACTGGTCGATAGTTCATAAGGACTGTGTTGCCCTCATCGTCGTGAGAGACATAAGGGTGTAAGTAAGTCTCTTCCTCATTTGTCTCTTCCACGTAGTGGACTGGAGCATCACTCGGTGGATGGGTCACATAGGGACCACGCAGTCTAGGTATACCTATAGGGTTTATGTCCACCCTAGGGACAACCGACTTAATGTCGTTAGACATAAGAAGGGCCAATGGGGCTCCCCTTCTGAAAAGTGGTTGTGGCATGTTCGCTAGAGGTAAGGTTGACCATATGGTTGGGAGTACGGAAGTCTCCTGGGCAATCGGCAATACACGATGTCGTGACCGAACCTGCCGCAGTTAGCACAAGGTCTTGACCGAGGGTCTTAACACTCTGTCAACAAATGGTTTCCGCCACAGTACACACATTGGATGTGTGGGCGCGTTGGTCATCTCCACAGGTCTTGCAGCTTGACTATCTCCATCTTGACATCAGCCAAGTCTGGGTTCAACTCAGTGGCCTTTCCCTTATCTTGGGATGATGGGGCTGGTCGTTCACTAGAGGCTGACGCTCTTTTCGAACTTCACGAGTTGGCTTCTTCTGAGTTGGGGCTCCTAGAGCTCCACTCTTTCAGTTGATCATCAACTCTGATTGCTTCCTCAAAAACCCTAGCTAGCACATCTCGCTGTAAGCTCAAGTTGGCTGCTAAAGCCTTATACAGTTCCTCATTTCGAATTCCGCTGATGAACATAGTTGAAACTGCTCTTTCAGTCAGTCATTCACCTGTAGGGATTCTCTTCAAGAGGCTTCTCACGTGGATTACGTAATCGTGAATGTCCTCCTTCTCTTTCTGCTTGACATTCATCATTCGTACTAGCAGATTGTCAGAGTATCCAAGCTCAGCAAATCTCTTAGTGAAGAGATTCTTGAGGCTGTTGAAATTTTCTTGCTCTGCGGCATCTAAACTTGTATACCAAGTCCTGCCCTTGTCACCTAAGCAGAGCCCAAACGCTTGAGAGTGCTGAGTCAGGTCGCTAAGGCCATTGGCTTCGCAGACTTGCTCGAACTACTCTACAAAGCTGTATGGATGGTCATGGGGTTGGTACTTGTCCAGCTACTTTGCGACTATTGGGATTTTAGACTGGCTCTTAGAGCCTTGGGTTGCTCCTAATCTTGCTAGCAGTGAGGTCACCAATGCTGCAGCACTTTGCTCTACTAAGGTGTTGTCTAGCAATCGCTTCATAAGAAGCTCACTCAGCGTTAAGTCTCCTTCTAGGGCTCTCTTGTGATCCATTGGGTTCCGGCTAAGTTCAGCACTCGTCGCTGCACCTCATGCAACTCCGTGCTTTGCCTTTGACTCCTGGCCTTCTGGTCTCTATTGTATGTACCTATGCTTTCCAATGCCTTGTGGGCTAGCTTTCTCTCCTTTTCTAAGTCTGCGATGATAGCATCTACTGTCTAGCCACAGTGCTCATACCGGGCATGCGCATTGTAGCTGTTGAATAGCCTCTGGGAAGACACCTAAGTTGAGTTCCTCATTAGTCCTGCGATCTGAGATTTCTTCTGCCATAGTCGAGTTCTCGTGCTCCACCAAGCTATCGATCAGGTTGAGTAGGTCTATCAAATCCACTTTGGTTGCGTCGCTTGCTTGGTCCTACTTCTCACATTGATGGTTTGTCTCTCTTTCCGTGTTCTCTCTTATTTGTGGGTTCCTTGAGTGGCTTATCTGAGTGAGTTCCTTGACTTATTAAATACAATCCTCAATTTATCTCCACTTAGTGCGTGTGTTCTTTCTAGTGCACTTGTGCTCAATCAAGCTTTCATTTTTCCTTAAGTGCACTTCAAGTGCGGAAATTCAAGATGATTGCGGCAAACAGCCTCTAAGTGTCTTATGCACCCTCGCTTTGTTTTGGGCTTGATAGGCTTTGTCGATCAATTCTCTGGCCGTCTTGATAGGATCTAGGTCTTTTCCATTATGTTGCCTTGCCCGTTTTTGGGTCCAATAGGGGTTTTATGGCTCAACGGGTTGCCTCTAGGTCTTTGGGTTTCTAGGTATTGCGACAGCCCACTCAAACTACTAAGCAGTTGCGCCTTACGATTTTGTCTATTCCGCATACCAGAATCAAGTTCTGAGTGTTAGGAGGCCTTGCGATAGTTTGGCTGCTGAGCTCTAGCTCGGTTAAGTCAAATTTCTGAGAAATTGAGGCAAATACACACTTGGCCCAAATGGTCCGAATTGTAGGGGCCGAGTGAGTAACTCAGACGGACCGAATCGCACTGGTCTGAGTACAAAAATTTTTTCATGGGCCGAGGTCTGAGTGGTGTGACTCGGATGGGCCGAGTCAATTGTTGGGCCAAGGTCTGAGTGGCGTGACTCGGAAGGGCCGAGTCAAGTGTTGGGCCGAGGGCTGAGTCGAGTCCTGGGCCGAGGGCTGAACTGGTAATTGGGGCTGAGAGTGGACTTCGGGCCAAGTGTCGAGTTGGTCAAAGGGCCGAGTGCTGTCACTTGGATGGGCCAAGTGGACTATGGACTATGGGCTGAGGGCCGATTAGGTTTTCCTGGTTGATCCACCCGAATGGCAGGGTCCGAGGGCTGAGTTTGGGACTTGGCCTAACAAAGGCCGCTCAGACAAGCTGAACACGGCGCGATGAATGCTGCGTGACAACGATTTTGATCGAATCTATCCCAACACAACATCCTTCATCGGATCCCTTCTTTGACAACCTTCTTATTAGGAGTGATAATCTTGGCTTCTTCATAGCCACCATCAATCACTATGTTGTTGTTGTCAAGGAACTTGAGGCTAGAGGAGCCAAAGTGGTACCAATCTTTTTAGGTGTCTTGGATTTTTCTTCACTTGTGTTGTAGAGGTTCACTTGGATTTCTCTTTACCTCTGCAAAGTTTCTTCCGTGACCCTGAAACCACTCATTCAGTC
This sequence comes from Lygodium microphyllum, assembly GCF_053477565.2. Classification (NCBI taxonomy): domain Eukaryota; kingdom Viridiplantae; phylum Streptophyta; class Polypodiopsida; order Schizaeales; family Lygodiaceae; genus Lygodium; species Lygodium microphyllum. Next base: position 19,770,899 of record NW_028229514.1, on the reverse strand, counting down.
CATGGTTTCCATGATAGAATTTTCTCTTATTGGAGGCCCTTAGCTAGATGGGGGCCTTGAGCTAACTATTTTCTCTGGCCATGATAGCCATACAGGTAGATCTCATGCTTTTCACAAGCATGTTGAGCAACTCTATACAAGAGCTATTAGATGGACTGAACTAAAGAGAAAAAAGAAACAAGATTGAAAAGAAGTTTGTGACCAAAATCTTCAACTTTCCTCCTAGACAAAGGGAATGTTGGAATAGCTGCCTATCTTGATGTATTTATTAGGAGTGATATAGGGTAATACAATTATCTCAACTTGTATGATCAAACTTTAGTACAGAGTTCAAGCCTTCACCCTACAATAGGCACAATCAACACAAACTAGTCCTATAGGATGCAAGAATGGAAAGGAAGGGGAGTTTTAAATATATTCATCATGTGATGCATCTTGGCATACCAAGATTGCAATGTTTACTAGGGAGGGTAGAAGAACTATTGGAACCTTCATTTATTACAAATAAATCTAGTGAATTGAGCACCATCCATGAGTGTAAGCACACCAAAAGGCATTCATGTTTCCGTACAAAATTAGAGGTATCCACGATAAGAAATGCTTCATTCAAGCTTGTCTACAATTAGGGTTTTTGGAAGAGCAAAAATGGAAAGAAGAGTGATAGAATGCTCTCTTTATGTGTCAAAGAAGCCATCAAAATCATGCTAGCTTAGGCAATCAAGCTTAAGGGGATCAAACACAGTTGTGGAGTTAAAAATGTAAAGATTGATTAGAGAAATCCACCTTGAAAGCTTTCAAGAAAAGCTTGAAAGGTGAAAGAATGGCTAGAGCTGGTTAATCCTAACTCAAGTGTAGTTCATAGATCAAGAGTGATATAAAGAGTAATTTCCCTAAGGTTTGATGAGGAGAAAGAGTGATCTCTTTGAGCGAGAAGAATGATTCTTTGCTATCCACCATGAAAACTCCACAAAATCTTGAAGGGAGAAGAAAGCAAAATCTTTCTTTCAAAAGTAACCAGCACTAATCTCTCTTTTTGCTCCAATAAAGTCCTCTTTTACCAAATTAGCTGCAAAAATTGCCTAGAACTGAGTGATGACTTGTCACTAAATTGATTGCTTAGTACGCATTCTCTATTTAATAAATTCATGTCAATAAATTCATGACTCACTTTTCTTCAAGTGTTGATGATGATCTAGCATGGCCATGAGACTATTTAGAGACCAATATTCCTAGTGCATCACTTAATGGGATGATTAGAGCGCACTGTGACGGGGATATTTGGTACAAGCAATACAAGTTATGAAGGGGGAAAGAAGTGTCTGCCAAGTGTAAGAGTGTACACAAGAACCAAGGAGTTACACATAAATGAAGATGGATTAAGCTCTAAGAAGTGGAAGTGCATTAACGTTGTGTATATGTATTTATGTGTGCATCGAGGGACACCTGGGAACATTTAACTATGTGTAATGAGCATTGCATTCATTTGGGGTCATCCTCTCCAGTACAAGTCAAGGTTTAAGGTCTTTTCTTTCATTAACAAAGACAAGAGAGGTAATTCTCTCACTAAGAAAGACAAGAGACGTGATCCTTTGGAAGTGAGGAGAGAAGTGATTTTCTCTTTCTAAGGTCTAAAAAGACATGAGCTTTTGTGTGGAAGTCGATCTTAAGGTGGAGGCCCAAGGCAATTTAATGCACTCTCCTTAAGGTGGTTGCATGGACCACAAGTTAAGAGTACAATTTGAGAAGCTGTTCTTTTTAAAAAAGACATGGTGAATCCATTTTTAAAATATATTGTGATAGAAAGACAATCTTTAAAAACGGGCCGCTAGGGGTTATCGGAAACAGTGAGATCTACAACTTTTGTGTTGGACATTTTTTCATCCAAACAACGTACAGAGAGATATCTTGAAATGAGTGCTCTAGAGTAGGTCCTAGAACAACCACATCTTGCATGAAGATCAACTCAAGTCTCTCTCCAAGAAGAGAAGCTCTTGAAAGCCTATAAAAGAGGAGGCTCTCCTTGGGTGTGAGAGAGAGGTAAAGGAAGCATCACTTTGCATGCATCCAAGAGGAGAAGAGAAGGTGCAAGTGTTGCAGAAGCTCTGCTTAAATCAAGTGCTGTAGAAGCTCTATTGAAATCAAGTTTTAAGAGAAGAGAAGGTACAACTGTTGCGGAAGCTTTGCTGAAATCAAGTTCCAAGAGGAGAAGAGAAGGTGCAAGTGCTGTGAAAGCTCTACTGAAATCAAGCGCCAAGAGGAGAGCCCTACACATATTGTGTAGGAGAGAAGGAGATTCAAGAAGGATCAAAAGGTGCCAACTTCCAAGTTGTGCAAGTATTAGCCGCTTGTATACCGTGCAAGGAACCGTGATCTTGTTTCCAAGATCTACAAGTAAGAGCTGGCTTATTTGTAACGGAGAGCTTGCTCCTTGTCAATAATATAACTCCACAAGGGGGGGGGGGGGGAGTGGCCCATCTTGGAGTCCCTAGTGTGTTGCCAATTTCTCTACCACTCTCTCTCTCTCTCTACACCTTTCTTTTCTCTCATCTATTCTCCCTTTGTGCCAACATAATATTCACCATATATATTTTAAGTATATAAGAAAGTCAAGCGTGTATCTTGGATCTTATAATAGTGGTATCTAAGCAGTTCTCTTTGCTTTTCTCAAAGTAAAGGTGATCCTTGCAAGAAGAAGGTAAAGATGGCAATTGATGAAGTGCCTACAAGTGAGCAATTACACGCTCAATTGATAGAGTATCATAGCTCGTTAGAAATTACTGAAGTACATCAATTGATTGATAGCTTAAGGGAAAGGGAATAAGCTACTTATGAAGGACCGAATCCTCCAAAAGATGGTGAACCTGGAAGAAACACCATTACACCAATTGATGGTGAAGGTGCAAAGCATCAATTGTTAAGAAGCTTTCTAGAAGGAAGAAGGACTCTTGGGCCAAGAAGAGTAAAAAAACCTCACCTTGAGTGAGGTGGATAAGGATGGAGTCATCTCCCTCAGTAACCAACTACTCCCCTGATTATTTAAGTTCCTCCTCCTCCTCAACAACTTCCAGTTCCTAATCTCTTGGTTCTAAGTCTCGTACAATCTGCAAACGGACAAAGAGGAACCATAAGAGGAGTAAGCTTAAGAAGACTAAGATTTTCAAGTCTAGGGATAAGGACATAAAGTTTGAATCTTACTAAGTAAGAGAGATCCTACTAAGGCGTTAGCCTTTGTCAGGAAATTTGAATTTGCTATTTTTGATGGTAATTTCTCAGAAAAGTCCAAGCTAAGGCATGTAGCCATGCACTTGAAAGACACTGCTAGCAATTGGTGGTTGACTCTCACTTTGGAGAGAAGGAAACCCACAACTTGGGAAAAGTTCAAGAAGAAGATTTATTCTCAGTTCTTGCCTCTTGATTTTGAGAATGATGTCAAGAAGGAGTGGGATTGGCTAAGCCAGAAAGAGCATAAGAAGGTCATTAGTTATGTGGCCAAGTTTTGGTCTACTCTTCTCAAGGTTACTCCTTTCATGGAGATCAGTGATGAAGAGAAGAAAATGAAGTTTAAAGTTGGCCTACTCCCTCATTAACCATGAAGGTGTATCCACATGAAACCTTATCTCACATGATGGAGTCGGCCATCATAGTTGAATGTTTGCATACACGTAGTACATCTTGAAAGTTGGAGATGAGTTCTTATAGAGCTAGACAAGAGCAGCTCTATGATCAACCAAGAGATAGGACTAATCAAAGAAGGCTACCTTTACCCATGACCAATATTCAAAGCTAGGGGGTAACAAGAAGAAGCGCAAGTATTTCTCACCCTCTGAGATACAAAAGTACAAAGAGGAAGGAAGGTACTTTCTTTGTGGTGAGTTAGGGAATATGAAGCTTGATTGTCCTCACAAAAGGAAGGAAGCAAATGTGGTTAAAGATCCTCCTCTGCCATCCTCAAATTCTATTCCGGATGTGCAAGCCAACACTCATTCAAATGAGAATAAAAGACAACTCTTAAAGGGTTGGGGGGCCCTCAAAAATCAATGATTTTTTATACTCTTTGATCTAAGCTCCACAAATAATTTTGTCAACAGATACTGTTGAAAGGTTACAAATTCCACTGGATTGATTGGGAACACCAATTGGATCAGGTTCAGCATTTGAAGGAATTACAACCAATTCTACTCCTATCCAAGGGAAGTTCAATCTTAGAATTGGGGATTACTGCATCCAAGAATCTTTCCTATTTGCACCCATTGGTAACTGTGATGTTGTCTTAGGCATGCCTTGGCATTACAAGATTAGACCTCTTCTCGATTCTATTAAGAAGACTCTTGCATTTCAACTCAAGGGTCGAAAAATAGTATTCATTGCTGATGCTGGAGATTGGCTTGTGCCAATGGTTAGTCATGTTAGCATTTCTAAAGAAATGAAGAAAGCTATTTTTGCGTACATGATTTTTGTGAGAGAGTCAAAAGAAGCTAATGATTCAAGGGCACTTGATCCCTCTAATGAACACATAATACCAACGAATGCTTCTAAGTTTCAGAAATTGAAAGAACCCCTCTCTTTAATTGATCAAGCCAGATATGATTTTGTTAAACAATATAAAGATTGTTTTAGTGATTCACTCCCAATAGAGTTACCTCCTAAGCGCCCGAAAGATCACACAATTGATCTTATCCCAGGCACTTCACCACCTAACCAACCGCCTTACCGAGTAAGTGCAAGTCAGCCAAGAGGAGATCCTAAAACAAGTAAACCAACTGTTGGAAACAGGGTTAGTTCAACCTAGCTCTTCTCCATATTGCTCTCCAGTCTTACTTGTTCAAAAGGGTTCTTTTGTAGACTACAAATCTTTGAACAAGATCACAATCAAGAATTTTTTTCCTATCCCAAGGATAGATGATATCTTGGATAAGTTGCAAGGGGCTAGTATCTTTAGTTGCATTGATCTCAAGAGCGGCTATCACTAGATATGGAAGATGTTCATAAGATATATTTTTGTACAACATTTGGGCCAAACGAGTTTTTAGTCATGCCATTTGGTTTGACTAATGCACCCACCACATTCAATAGAATGATGGAGAGAATTTTCAGACCTCACTCAAAGTTCACAAGTGTCTTCTTTGATGTCATTCTAATATTTTCATGGTCTCAAGAAGAGCATAGAAAACATCCATCTACTATTTTTCAAGAGCTTTGCAAGCATAGACTAGAAGTCAATGCTAAGAAGAGTGAATTCTTCCTTTCGGAAATTCATTACTTGGGCCATATTGTTTCTCACAATTTGGTGAGAATGGATCTCGAGAAGATTCGAGTCATTATTGAATGGCATACACCTACTTTTGTACATGAAGTTAGAAGTTTCTTGGGTCTATGTTCATGCTATAGGAGGTTCATATAAGATTTTGCGTATGTTGCATCTCCTCTACATGACCTTACTAAGAAGTGAATGGCTTTTCCCTAAGGATCAAGGCAACTACAAGCCTTTGAAAGAATTAAGTTTCTTGTGACTCAAGAACCAGTTCTCATAGTTTCGAATCTTCAAAAACCTTTTGAAGTTCGCTTCTAGGGATTGCATTGGAGCTGTGCTTAACCAAGAGCATCATGTAGTAGCATTTGGGAGCCGACACCTCAAGGATCATGAGCTACATGCTCCAGTATATGAGAAAGAGCTTATGGCAATGGTACATGCTCTTCAGGTATGGAAACACTACTTACTTGGTGCAGATTTTGTTATTAAAACAGATCACCAAAGTCTAAGATACTTCCTCACTCAGAAGAAGCTCTCAGAGAAATGGATGCATTGGGCAAATTTCTTATCTACATTTCATTTTCAAATCCTTCATACATCTGGAACTGAGAATGTGGTAGCAAATGCTCTATCACGACGACCTCGAGTGAATGCAATCACAACTGTTTACCATAACGAGTTCATGGATTTACCCAAAATGTATGCAACTGATTCTGACTTCTCAACCATATGGGATCAGCTTAACTCACGTTATTCAATTACACCTTACTCAATTCGAGATGGTTATTTTTATCATCATCAAGTAATTTGTATAACATTACCATTGCGACACAAGGTAATGGATGAAGCACATGCATCTCCATATGTTGGACATAGGGGTATTATACCCACTACTCAAACATTGGAAATATATTTCTTTTGGCCCACTCTTAGAGCTGACATTGAAATATATGTATGCCTTGTGAGTGTTAGATAGTGGGCTAGTTATTGAATGTCATCTCCTTGGGGAGACCCTAATCTCCTGGTCCTTGCTTTGGACATAGGATCAATGGTTATGGTGTTGCACATTTATTCTCTTCTATGTTATGATGCTTTATTTTTTTGTATGTCAGTTGTGCTTTCACATGTTATGTTTCCTTGGCAAGATTTGTTTATGGATTTGATGGGCTTGGTCACCCTGTCCCATGGTCGCCAATGAGAGGTAGATTTAAAGGCATGCTTTTCATGATTTTGATGGATCTACAAGGCCTTTGTCATCCAAAATGAAAATTTTAGGCTCCAAAGTGGTCCATGGTACAAGGCAATCAAGGCATAAGAGACTGAGAATTTTGAAGTTTGAGACATAGGAAATCACAAAGTTGAGTCTACAAATAATGTAAAAGTGTCCAACCATCACTTGGACATCAATTCCATGTGTTTGGGGTGGAATTTGAGGCTGTGGGACCTTAATTTGTGAAGGAATATAGTCTAGGAAGCCTAGGAGACTAGAAATCAATCAAGAGTTGAAGGGGTGTGGACCAATTTTAATGGGACATGTGCCAAGGCTAAAGGGGTGCTTTAATTTAGGAAATTCTTGATGAGAGAATTGTGTGGAGGAAGAGAAGCATGTAGGAAAAGAGGGTGCCATTATTTTGGGCTTGTGATGATCATTTCATGTAAAATCCTTATCATCTCTAGCATGTGATGGATGGAATGAAGCCTTCTCACCATCCTCTACATGTTCAAGTAAATTTTATGGCTTGATTTGAAGAAATGAAAATGCTGATTTTCTATTCTTTCTTTCTATTCCCTTAAAACAGTTTTTCTCTCTCCTCCATTTTCTCTTATATAATGGATATTCTTGTGAGAAGGAAAATGGATGAAAGAGAGGGAGAGGTGAGAGTTATGTGAAATAAATGATTCATGGTATGTTATTGGTCTCCATGGAGGACTCTTCAAGTGTGTTAGTGGCTACAGTAAATGTTAGCAACCTTGAAAACCAGTTGGCATGTTATTCATGTTATGGCATGTAGGCAGTCAACGGGTAAGTGGCCTAGTTTTTATAGCAAATAAAATCAAATTGAGAAACTATTTTAGATACATATAAAGAAAGGTATGAAGATAGTTATCAGCACTTAACATTGGCTATAGTGGATAGTAAGTGTTAGATTTGTGCTAAGAGATGAGGAGTGGTGGGTAGATTTGTGCTAAGGTATGAAGGTGCCTTTGTGACATTTATGTGGTGTATTAGACACCTTCAGTTTGGATGTTGTTATGTGGGAGCAATATTTCAAGACCCGTAAAGTGCCAAAAAGGAGCGGATTAATGCAAATTTAATGTAGGAATTCAAAGCCAATGGAAGAGGAACATGAAGATTCGACAAATTTTAGAGACCGAGGAAGACAAAAATACAAACTTCAACTGCTGCAATGGTTGCATATTTTTAGTAATTTTTTCGATGGTCAAATTGAAGAGAGATAGCTTCCTAGTTGTTCGAGATGTCAAGCCAGACATGTTGGATTTTTCAAAATTGAAATCGGGCACTAGATGGAAGGAATACAAGTGGCCTGACAATTTAAATGTCAAAAGTGACTAACAAAATGGACAACCAAAATGGGCATGGTGGGCCTTTAGGGGGGGCTCAATATCCTTTTTTTTTTGTGGGAGGGGGCATTTTTTCAAATGGCGATTAGAAACGACGCCAGATGTTGGGGGGGGGGGGTTGGAGGGCTGTGAACAAGCCGCACAACAAAGCAATGCAAGCATCTTCTTCATTTTTTCACTCTCCATTGCTGGTTTTTGATCTCAAAATGACTGCCTGCTGGAGAAGTTGCAAAATCAATCTTTCTCTCTCCTTCCTTCTCTCTCCTCTTGATGCTTGTTTACACTTGTGATTCTATGGGAGAAGGGAAAGGAGTTAGATGCAAGATGTTGATAGAATATGAAACTAGAGCGAAGGAGATCATAGATTGGGCTATGAGAGAGCGTCACCAACCAAGAATCAGTATCAGCGGCCTCCCAACCATTAAATACATGCCTCCAAAACTGGATTTCTATGGCGTAAGTAATCATTTCATTTGTTTCATGAGAGATGTTTGATGGAATTGTTTGTAAATGGATGCCTTTGATTGATAATGCTGAAATTTATCAAAAATCTTGAAGAAAACCAAAAAATTTAGTCATATAATGATTTATATCAAAACTCCCAATTATGCGATTTTCATAGAAGTGATAAATTTTGGGGGTTTTGTTGTGATTTTGGGGTTCATATAGAGTATAAATGAATACTAAATCAATTCTCAGTGATTTTGATCAGTCCCAACCCATAAATCAAAAAAATCAATTTTTTTTCTAAATAAATAAAGAAAAATGGTAGGAAATTTTAGTTTTTTATGTTGGAAAATTAAGGAAAAATATGCTTTATGTTTGTGGATGTAAGGCATAGCTGGAGCATGAGGGATAAGCCTTAGTTTAGCCTTGTCTTCATGTTAAAGTCTATTTTTTCTACTTTTTACAAGAAAAACACATGAAAAACCGCTTTCTACACCTATTAACGATGCATAACCTAAACAATAGGGGGGAAGAGGGGTTTTGACATTGATTAGTTGCTGATAATATTTGAAATTCCGATCTATTTTCTTATGCATACCATATAGGACGTTTATAATTTAAGTATAAAAGGGTCGAGCAATAGAGGATGCTCGGTGCTGACCCTTAGCAACGCACCATTACGTGTAGGCTGAAATCATTGAAAGAAATGTCTTTGCACTACACAATGCTGATTTATAAATCATTAGATGTTTGATCACTATGGCATTCACAATTCCATTGCACATATCACATGATGTAATACCTGGATGCATTGCAATTGTTTTCCTACACATATGACCCACACTGAGCTGTGAGATACCTAAGCTGTAGGTTTAGAGGATTGGGTTCCTTGGGGAATTGCTAAGTGAGGAAATATCTTATCTCCTAGAATGGATTAAAACAAGAGTGGATTTTGTGACATCTGTGTTATTTGTGTTAGCGACAAAGGGAGGGGGCAATCCCCAAGGTATAAGAGAGCTCTAGTAGGGCCGCAACATTGAATAGAGGGGTGCCTCCTTATCCCTATGGTTACAAGAAGTTTTTACACCAATATATGTCTAGGGACTCCCTCTGAGGAGTGTGGTGAAGGCTTAACCGTTGGAGTAAAATTTAAAACAAACGCGAACTATACAATAGAGGTTAGGGCAGTGTGTCCCTTAGATGCGCCTGGCTGCGAGGCCGAGCGGTTATATTCTTTGAGTATAGAGAGGCCCGGCTAGTGCTTAGAACCAATGTCAAACAGCGGGCCTGAATAAATAGAAGATATTCTCCGCAAAGGAGTGGTTCAATATTCTTACAAGGGTAGGGTCTTAGTAAACCTACCCTTGTAAGGATATTGAACCACTCCTAACGGATTATGTGTCGAGGTAGGGTCTTAGTAACCCTACCTCGACGCATAATTCATTAGGGGGAGTAAGCTCTAGTACTTCCCCCCTTTCAATCAATTCGTTTGCTTCAAGTGGAGTGATAGTTCCAATTGTTCAAATTCCTTTAGCAAATCTGATTATTACCATGGCAGTGCAACCCATTGCAATCCCAGTAAGGACACTAAACTTGCTAGCCTTAGGGTTTTCTCTACCCATTTTTAATGGGTTAGCAAAGGAAGATGTAGAACTGCATATCAATGAATTCCAAAAGTTAATGTTTAACTCTCAGATTCAAGATGAGGGACACTTGATGATGTTCTTCAACATGACCCTAAAAGGACGAGCTACAATGCGGTATCATAACCTAGAGTCTTGAACCATAACTATGATTAATTTATTGTTTGCGGCCTTTCAAAGAGAGTTTTCCCCTGAAAGGGGAGGTCAGTATTGGCTACGTGTCCTCAATGTTACACATCAAGAACCTCACGAGAATATTCGTGGGTATGCCAAGAAACTGAAGGAGGTATTTTGTAAGTGGCAAACCTATATTCCTATTCCAATTGATGCTCAATTGCAATATTTTTTTAATGGGCTAGACTTTAAAATTCAAGTGCAGTTGAGTAGTGTTTCTCATGTTGATATTGATACGGCTATTGCACAAGAAGAAGAGGTAGAATCACGATTACAAGCAGCTTATGCCTCTAGGGAAAACTGGAATCCGAGTCTAGGGTTTGGAATACTTTGGTGCTAATGAATGTAGGTCAAGGGATGCCCATGAGTCCTCCTAATGGGAGAGGAAGCATAATTCCAAATGTCCCATGTTGCCAACTCCTCCTAGTGTGACCATGCCTATGACTAGTCAAATGGCTCCACCAACTATTGGAAGCCCAACGATAAATCCTAACATTGTTCTACGGAATCAATAGCCAATCCCTAATCAAGTGGTTAGGCCAATAGAACAACATGTAGACAATCATGGCTATGAGTCAAGTGCCTCAAATGTCCTTGGAAAATTTAAGGATATGATAAAGCACTACATCTTGATATGATTAGCAAACAATATGGACAAATAGCCATTGATGTTAATTTCCTTAAGAAGCAGTAGAATTTGATAGGGAGTCGACACCCTAAAAAGGATGCCCCCTTAAGATTTAGCTATAAGTGGTATGGTGGCCAAGATTTTTGACATTTGCAATCACATCCATGATACCTCTTTGTAAGAGTAGATGGTGGGCTGAGGACATGCAAGCTACAGGAATCCCATAGGCATAGACGGAAAGATTGTCACCTACCCAAATCTATTTAACATTATACTTGCTTGTCATTTTCATATGAGATGAATGCAATGTCATTGTTAGTTTGTACTTCAACATACTATACTTGCTACTTGTTCTCTATTCTTGAGTCAAGTCTCTTGGTCTCTGTCATGTTAGTGTCTACATGAATCTTGTCTATATCTATGAGCCACCATAGCTTCCATGCTTTAGATCCAGTGTTTTTCACATGGTATTAGAGCATAGTTGAGCATGGATTAGCATGTGTTAGCTCCATTTCACTCTCATCTCAGCTCAGTTTGAGCGCTAAACCCCATCTCTAACTTCATTTGCATTCATATCTTTAATGAAGCTTCCATGGCAACCATAGCCAGCAACACCCTCTCAGCTTGAAGCTTTCATATCTCTCTCCATGGGTCAAATCTCTCAGAACTTCCTTTTGGACAAGTGTTTCTCTACTTCCACACCTCAATCATTGGCGTTGGGCAAGTATAGCTTTATCATTGCCTCTTTTCAGAGTCACTATCATACTTGTGTTTGTGGAAAATAGTACCTACCCGACTTGGAGGAGCTGGATCTTTGAATACAAAGCATATGTATTTGAGAGTACTTATGTCGACTTTCTCCCCAGATCAAGGTACCCCTGGCCAACACAAAAAACCATAGGATTAGTGCTCCATAGGCCCATCATTGTCGATTTTGTAGGTCATTGTTCCAAACTACGCCTATTTCATTCGTGCTGATGCTGCATCTTTGATAGGGCACGATTCAAGCCATCTCCATAGGGCAATGATAGCTCACATAGTAGGCTTCTATCAGCTACAAGGGCTCATGATAAATCCCTTCTTGATGATCACATAGAGCAAAAGAACATCTGCCTCTCAGAAACCCTAATCCTTCCTCCACAGCCAAATATTCTTCAAGCTCAAAACCACTTCATTTTCTCTCTCCTACCACTCAAGCCAAGGCATTATCATTTAAATCCAATTACTCTCTAAATATTAAAGAAAATTTCACACATCAAATCATTGAGGAGGGGACATCATGGTGACTTCTTGCAAGATTGAAGCATAGTATCATAGTGTCTCTTGACACTTATCGAGTGACTTTTGTCACTTGTATCAACTTTGCCTCACATCAGGTTTGAGACTTTTTGGATTACTCCAGCATCAAATCAAGGAGGATAATACAAGATCTTTGAAGCACTTGAAGACCCATTGAATATTTGAAGATCTCTCAAGCATCTAGCTCCACAAGTATCTCTTGATACTATCATCTAGTGTCTCTTGGCACTTATGCCTTATCAGCACATTCAAGATAATCTCTTTTGCTAAAATCTGAGAATTTGGAGCTAATTTTCTATTGATCCTACAACTTCAGCATGGGCAAGGACTCTCCCACAATTCCCTTTAAGGGGGTTGGGTTTCACACCTGGCAGACACGACCATGCTCATCCTAATGAAGAAGGGTCTCTAGGCCATTACAAGTGGTATAGAGAAGAAGCCCCATGAGGCGAACCTTGCAATCACTTGGCAAAATTTTGATGATAAGGCTCAGGCCACTATCAAACTAGAGCTAGACAATAGCTACATCCACCATATGGATAATTGTGTGATCTCACATGATACATGGAACAAACTAGACACCTTGTTTGGTGCACAGTCTAAGTCATCAAAGTATGGTCTCTTGATTTAATTTTTTAGACTTGACATGAAGTCCAACACACCACCTGCCACACATCTAAACTACGTGGAAGTACTTCTAACTCAGCTTTCAGGAATCAACATTAAAATGGAAGAATATGTTTGTATTGGTGTTCTACTTAAAAGTTTGCCTCCTGAATATAATAATGTGTCAACAACCTTAATCAATATGCCAAACCCTATGCTTGTTGATATCCAAGAATCACTATTAGAGGAGGAAAAGAAGCTAAAAACTAAGGAAGAACCAAGCACCTCTAGAGATGAACAAGTGTTCTATGTAGGCAACAGGTACAAAGGCAAGAAGGACTAGCTTTTTTTGTGATTTTTGCAAGGGGACCGGACACACTGAGAAGTTTTTTCCATGCTAGAAAGAGGTCCTAGAAGTCCTATGCTACCACAATTAAAGAACAAGAAGACCATGGAGCAAATGAAGAAGAAGAAGAAGACCACTAGGAGAAGGAGAAGTATCATCAGTCCTTCTATGCCTACTCTGATAGATTGTTTTAGCCTTGTAATGTCAAAAGTCCAAATGCCTTTATCATAATCTTGTAAACTCCTCATGTAGCCTTATACTATAGCCTCTATACACTTTTTGAGGCCCCTATTATAGCCTCTAGACATCCACCATGTTTGTGGTACCCACACTTAGCTTTTTCTGCGACAACCTTTGGTGTTTTGCCATGTTTATGGTGTGCCCACACTTTGCAGGTGTTTCTTTCACTAAAGCCTCTACACACTTTGTAATTTAGATTGTGATTGAGGAGGGGTGTTGAGATTTGCAATCACATCCATGCTACCTCTTTGTAAGAGCAGATGGGCTAAGGACACACAAGCTGCAGGAATCCCATAGGCATAGATGGAAAGATTGTCACCTACCCAACTTTATTTAACATTATACTTGCTTGTCATTTTCATGTGAGATGAATGCAATGTCATTGTCAGTTTGTACCTTAGTATAGTTTACTTGATGCTTTTTCTCTCTTCTTGAGTCAAGTCTCTTGGTCTCTATCATGTTAGTGTCTACATGAATCTCATCTATGTCTATGAGCCACAATAGCTACCATGCTTTAGATCTTGTGTTTTTCACATGGTATCAGAGCGCACTTCAGTGTGGATTAACATGTGTTAGCTCCATTTCACTCTCTTTTTAGCTCAATTTGAGTCCTAAACCCCATCTCCAACTTCATTTGCATTCCTACCTTCAATGAAGCTTCCACGTGTCAGCCATAGCTAGCAGCACCTATCATCTTGAAGCTTTCATATCTCAAATCTCTCTAAAACTTCCTTCTAGACAAGTGTTTCTCTACTTCCAGAGCTCCTCCTTGGCACCTCAATCATTGGCATTGGGCAAGTATAGCTTCAACATTACCTCTTTTCAAAGTCGATGTCATACTTGTGTCTATGGATAGAACACCTACCTGACTTGGAGGAACTGGATCTCTACATTCAAAGCATATCTATTTGAGAGTCTTTCTATGGAATTTCTTCCCAACTCAAGACACTCTTGGTTAACACAACAAACCACGAGATTAGTGTTCCATAGGCCCATCATTGTTGATTTTTCAAGTCGATTTTCCAAATTGTGCATGTTTCATTTGTGTTGTTGATGTGTCTCCCACATGGCACAATTCTAGCCATCTCCATAGGAAAATGATAGCCCACATAGTAGGCTTCTACTAGCTACAAGGGCTCATGATAATTCCCTTGTTGATGATCACACAAAGCAAAAGAACAGCTTCCTCTCAAAAACCCTTATCCTTCCTCCATAGCCAAATATTTTTCAATCTCAAAACCTTTATTTTCTCTCTCTTTCCACTAAAGCCAAGGCATTATCATTTAAATCCAATTACTCTCCGAAGATTCAAGCAAACTTCACACATAAAATCATTAGGGAGGGCAGACCATGGTGACTTCTTGCAAGATTGAAGCATAGTATCATAGTGTCTCTTGACACTTATCCAGTGACTCTTTTCACTTGTACAACTTTGCCTCACATTAGGTTTGAGATTTTTTGCGTTATTCTAGCATCAAATCAAGGAGGAGAATCTTGAAGCACTTGAAGACCCACCCATTGAATATTTGAAGATTTCTCAAGCATTTGGCTCCACAAGTATCTCTTGACACTATCATATTGTGTCTCTTGGCACTTGTGCTTTATTAGCACATTCAAGATCATCTTGTGTCTCTTGGCACTTGTGCTTTATTAGCACATTCAAGATCATCTTGTGTCTCTTGGCACTTGTGCTTTATTAGCACATTGAAGATTTCTCAAGCATTTGGCTCCACAAGTATCTCTTGATACTATCATCTTGTGTCTCTTGGCACTTGTGCTTTATTAACACATTCAAGATCATCTCTTCTACTATTGAAATCTGAGAATTTTGGAGCTAATTTGCTATTGATCCTGCAACTTCAGCATGGGCAAGGACTCTCCCACAATTCCCTTTAAGGGGGTTGGGTTTCACACCTGGCAGACACGACCATGCTCATCCTAATGAAGAAGGGTCTCTAGGCCATTACAAGTGGTAAAGAGAAGAAGCCCCATGAAGTGAACCTTGTAGTCACTTGGCAAAATTTTGATGATAAGGCTCATGCCACTATCAAACTGGAGGTAGACGATAGCTAAATCCACCATGTGGATAACTATGTGACCTCACATGATACATGGAAGAGACTGGACACCTTGTTTGGTGCACAGTCTAAGTCATCAATGTATGGTCTCTTGATTGAATTTTTGAGGCTTGACATGAAGTCTTGCACACCACTTGCCACACATCTAAATTATATGGAAGGACTTCTAACCCAGCTTGCAGGAATCAACATTAAAATGAAAGAAGATGTTTATATTGGTGTTCTTCTTAGAAGTTGTCCTCCTGAATATAATAATGTATCAACAACCTTAATCAATATGCCAAACTCTAAGATTGTTGATATCCATGCATCACTGCTAGAGGAGGAAAAGAAGCTTAAAACTAAGGAAGAACCAAGCACCTCTAGAGATGAACAAGTGTTATATGTTGGCAATAGGTACAAAGACAAGAAGGACCAGTTTTTTTGTGATTTTTGCAAAGGGACTAGACACACTAAGAAGTTTTTCCACACTAGAAAGAGGTCCTAGAAGGCATATCTTGTTGTAGTTAAAGAAGAAAAAGACCATGGAGAAAATGAAGAAGAAGAAGAAGAAGAAGACCACCAGGAGAAGGACAAGCCTCATTAGTCCTTCTACGCCTACTCTGATAGATTGTTTTAGCCTTGTAATGTATAAAACCCAAATGCCTTTATCTTAAGCTTGTAAACTCATCATGTAGCCTTGGAACTACAGCCTCTGTACACTTTGTGAGGTCTGTTTTATAGCCTCTGGATGTCCACCATGTTTGTGGTACCCACACTTAGTCTTTTCTGTGATAGCCTTTGGTGTTTTGCCCTGTTTATGGTGTTCCCACACTTTGCAGGTGTTGCTTTCACTAAAGCCTCTACACACTTTGTAATTTGCATTGTGATTGAGGAGGGGTGTTGAGATTTGCAATCACATACATGCTGCCTCTTTGTAAGAGCAGATGAGTTTAGGACATGCAGGCTGTAGGAATCCCATAGGCATAGAGGGAACATTGTACTTGCTTGTCATTTTCATATGAGATGAATGCAATGTCATTGTCAGTTTATACTTTAGTATATTGTACTTACTGCTTTTTCTCTGTTCTTGATTCAAGTTTCTTGGTCTCTATCATGTCAATGTCTACATGAATCTAGTCTATGTTTATGAGCCACCATAGTTGCCATGCTCTAGATCCCATGTTTTTCACAAAATTTCCCTAGGAATTGTCCAAATGGTAAATGTGACATATGTGGGATGTCCTACCATTTTGCTAGTACGTGTTTGACTAAGATTAGCTCTCTCAAGCAAGGAAGTAAACAGTCAAGTCTAGTTAATTATGGAGCATAATGAAATAATCTCTCGTAATATCCCCGCCCCTTCGTATAGGACCCCCCTTAATAATCATATTATTTGAATTTTTAAAAAAAAATATTCTCCCCCTGTCATCGCCGACAAGTGGCGAGGGGGAAAGAAGAGGAAGTGGGAGATGACGTCAACATGCGGAAGAAGGACGTGACAATGTGGACAAGGAGGCCATCGATGATGAGGACGGTGCTACAAACAAAGATGGCGAGCACGTAGATGAGGATCACCATGTGGTGGTGGTGAGATCGATGGGGGAGGGCACATGTGTGCCACTTCTCTCCCCCCCAGACTCCCCAAGGAGTTTTGACTGCATGGGGGGGGGGTTAAATTGGCCACCCAAGTGGAGGGAAAGGGCTTCCAACATATCTCCAATAATAACCCCTTCCACCAATATATCACCCCCCCCATTGTAGTAAAAAAAGGGAGGATATACAACCTCTTTTTCCCCTACTACCGCTAAGAGAGAGAGGGTGTGACAGAGAGGAAAAGAGTGAGAGAGAGAGAGAGAGAGAGAGAGAAAGAGGGAGAGAAAGAAGTGAGGTGAGAAGAAAGAATAATAATAATAATAAGAAGAAGAAGAGGGAGAGAGAGAGAGAGAGAGAAATAAGAAGAAAAGGGAAAGAGAGAGAGATAGAGACAGAGATAGAGGAGAGAAACTCTTTCTCTTCCCCTCCTAAGAGAGTGACCACACGCATCTTTTTTCCCCTTTTCTTGCAAATATATCCCTCGTACCTCTCACGAGATTGTCCTCCATCCCGCAAGCTGAACTTTCCCCAATTGGCTCTCTTCTCAAGCGAGTGGCTGTCAAAGTCTTATGCGAGTTGCATCTAAAAGAGGAAAAGACCAAGGATGTCCCCAAGTGGAAAGAGTCACATGCATATTGGCAACCCCATGATGAGCAATGAAGCCTTGGGCAAGGGCATCACTGCCAATCCGACTACAGTACCAGTCTTAAGTAATGTATTCTCAAATTGATAGATGCTTGCTTAATTTTTCGCATGCGATACGTTAGGTTCCAAACTTTACCACGTGAGAAATAGTTCTTTGAAAAAGGTAAAATTCGTCTCGACTATTCGAAGGATTGACTTTCCCTAATGCTTGTTTCAAGAGAAGTTAATTCATCCCAGAAATTGTAGGCTTTGCCCAGGCTCTTGCTAACTACATAAATTAATAGCTCATGTTTGGTAGATTAGAATCTTGATGTTATGCTTAGTTAGCGCAAATAATAATCCTAAGGGCTAAAACTAAGATGCCTTGGGGTTCATTTGACAACTATTGCATTCATCAACCCAACTCCGAAATTGGGCTAGGTACAAACTACCATTCCAAGCTTCAAAGGCAAGTAGAGAGCTCTAGGGATTA
Organism: Lygodium microphyllum; assembly: GCF_053477565.2. Taxonomy (NCBI): domain Eukaryota; kingdom Viridiplantae; phylum Streptophyta; class Polypodiopsida; order Schizaeales; family Lygodiaceae; genus Lygodium; species Lygodium microphyllum. Next base: position 19,752,912 of record NW_028229514.1, on the reverse strand, counting down.
GGAAACCCTAAGTTGAAGGACGATTCTTTTGTGCTTGTTGGGAGGAAGGCTAGGTTATCGATCAATGTAAGTGACTACTAGGACTTATGTCTTGTACAATGTTTGAAACTTAACATATGCCTTAGTCAAAAGAAGGGTGTGTTAAGTAAAAATTACATGGAACCAGTCTTGATTCCAAGGGGGAGAGCAAATGCGGGATGGAAAGGTTAACACGACTATTCCAGCAATGTTTGGAAAAGGATACCATTGTTTTTGTTGATTGATCAAACAATGTCCTAAATGCTTTTGCATTAAATTGATTGTTGGAATGTTATTTGAATGATTATTCCAAGTGCTTGAGTTTGATGGTAAATGAATGACAAGGGTCAGTGATGACAAGTTGCCATGGGGAAATAAATGAATGTTTTCTTGGAAGATGATATTATGCTAATTTTCTTGATTGTGCTTGATTCTTAATTGGGTTAATTAAGGAAGGATATTTTGCATGGGTGGATAATCTCCAAGGTCACATCAACCCTAGAGGGTACTGCTCAATTCACGGGTCGAAGGTCGAGTGGTGAAAAGGCCAACTAGGGAAGTTGTGTCTCACTCTTAGGTCACTTGGGGTCAATGGAAGGAGCTTTGGACACCCCTTGCCTAGTCCAGAACGGAGTTGTAGACTTCCGTGAGCCCAACGTCTAGGGCATTGGAAGATCCTTTTCTAGATAATGGATGGAAATTATGGTGCCATGTGATTTGGACCAAGTACTTATATTGGATAGAAGAGAATATATAATTTCTCATGTATGGGCAAGAGACAAAGATTATCTTGAAGATAAGTTAAGGAACTTGTTTGTCAAAAGGACTGCTTGCCTTGTATTCATGTCTATGCCATACATTATGCAAACAAACCCCGTTCCCTAAAAGGCCTAATTAAGAAAGTTGATTTTGAATGTCACACATAAATGTGACATTACCTAATTAGAAAACTTAAGCTATCAAGGCAAGCGTGTGGGCAGAACTCACGATGGGTCCATCCTATGAGAGGGTGGTCCCAAAGAACTGAGAGGCTTCCCACAAGGTTTTATCGATGTCTGAGCTTTAGAAATTTTTGGGTTAGAACCCCGATTCATATCATTTTAGGGGGTCGGAATGGGACTATGCCCTATGGGAAAAGTGGTTGAGTGGCACATCCCTCTCGTTTCCCATTCTCTTTAAACCAAGTGTGGCATGGATCTACTTCAACTTAGGTATCTCTATGTAAAGTAGGGTGTCCAAAACCCGATGCTAGAATGTTGCTAGGAGACCTTGGCCACTAGGAACCCAGATTTCAGGTCGATCCTAGTGGGTTTGGCCATGGACGTTCTATTGCAAGAGGCAGACTCAGGAAACCCAAGGTGAAAAACCTCGAAAAATTCTATGGGAGTATCGGCAGCGACGCTTAGATTCATTTCTCAATGGACCACTAAAACATGCTTGGACAGCCAATAGGCGGGCACATTACAGGGCACATTACAGTTGGTATCAGAGTGAAACTTCACAATGATATATGATTGATTAATGTATGGTTTGTAGACATATCCTAAACATAATAATCTAAGTGGCATGGCTTGATTTTCATGCACCTTCAACACCCACGAATACTGGTATGCAAGAGAAGAAATCCTTCTCAAGCAGATTAAGGCACCTGAGTTTGGTGGAGAAGGGATAGACGTTGTAGCCAAGGCGGAGATATGGATTGAGTCAATGGATGATTACTTCTCTGCTTTGGGAACTGCCTCTACCAATCAAGCAATGATAGCCAAACTTAAGTTAGTTGGCTAGGCTCGGATATGGTGGAGGCAATGGTGCAAAGATCAAGGTATTTCTAAAGCCACTTTCACTTGGGCTCTAACTGAAAGATGTACGTGGATGATACCTTCCTAGATTTTGAAGATGAATGAATTATTCAAGCTCAAGAAACTGGAATTAACCTTGGAATCTTATTGCTCAAATTTTGTAACCCTACTAAAATAAGCACCACCTATGGATATTACACAGCAAGTATCCAAGTTTTTCCATGGCCTAAACACTCCTTTGTACCACCGTCTTGAAGCAATGCATCCAAACAGACTTGGAAGATGCATTATTTTGAGCAAAGCCAATCATCCAAGAACTTAACTCGGTCAATTGTGACAAAGATGATTCCCGAGATCAAGATAAGAGATGCCACACGTGCAGAGAGATAGGGCACATCCGTAGGAGATGTCCCTACCATCAATGCTTCCATTGCAATGAGCTAGGACACATCCAAGTAGACTGCCTTGAGTTAAGTACAAAAGACATTGAGCTTCCAAGGAAACGAAGCTACACAAGTGCAATCTATGGATATATAGAGGAATCAGATGAAGACGAAGACCTAGAACCCACTACATCTTTTCAGGATGATTAGAAATCCTAGAAAAAAATTTATCGGCATGTAATGCAACTTGTATTGGAATAAACCTTACTCCTGTAACTACAGTTAACTCGAGTAATATGAGTTTCATCTATTTTGAGCTTAAAACTTACCAGTGATCATAGATACTCTAGCAAGGAATGAGACTTATAACTTGCAAAGGAATTTCACTTAAGTGTTCTTCTTGACTAATATAGATTGGGTCTTGCCAAAATATAGAAGCTTGGGATTATCCTTTGGTATTACAAGCAAAGTTGATCATCCATGGATCCCACCTCAGATCTAAAAAGATGATAATTCAAAAAAAGAGTTTCCAAGATAAAGGACCACTTTGGTCCGCGAAAAGGATCCTAGAGCAATTCGGTCTAAAGAAGAAAATCCTGCCAAGGACAACTAGGAATTTTGTGACCACAAGTGATAAAGCTCCACGTTGTTTTTATTGCAGGGAGTTAGGTCATTTCAAAAGGGAATGTCCAAAGCACCCTAAACACCGATGCTCCTGGTGCCACAACATTGGACATATCCACTATCCTAACAAGACTCAAAGAGAACTTGAACTTACAAGAAATGAAGTTATACAAGCTTTGCATTTAGATTGATAGTGATCCAAAAATTACCATGAGATTATCCAATAATTAGGAACAACCTAGAAGATATCCATCATATATAACTACAATAAACTCTTCTCTTGTAATCTAGACTTGGATATCTCAAATACAACAAGTCGTTGTTTCAAAAGACCGCATCCTTATGAGTGATCAAAGTAGCGCAGTAGATGCATGGTAGGTCCTAACGCACAGGCCTTAAGCCCCATTAATGCTTATCATCCCAAGTTCTTCCAAGATGAGGACATCTCGAGTTCTCTAAGGGGGAGAGGATGTAATATCCCCACCCCTTTGTATAGGAATCCCCCCCTAATAATCATATTATTTGAATTTTTTTCTTCTCCCCCCTTGTCATCGCCGATAAGTGGCGAGGGGAAAAGAAGAGGAAGTGGTAGATGACGTTGACATGGCAAAGAAGGATGTGATGACATGGACAAGGAGGCCATTGATGATGAGAATGGTGCTAGAGACGAAGATGGAAAGCATGGAGATGACGATCACCATGTGGTGGTGATGAGATTGATGGGGGGGAGGGCACACGTGTGCCAGTTCTCTTTCCCTCCTCCCCCCCACTCCCCCAGGAGTGTTGACTGCATGGTGGAGGGGGGGGGGGGAATTGGCTGCCCAAGCGGAGGAAAGGGCCTCCAACACGTCCCCAAGAATAACTCCTTCCACCAATATATAACCCCCCCATCTTAGTAAAAAAAGGGAGGATATACAACCTCTTTTCCCCCTACTATGATTGAGAGAGAGAGGGTGTGACAGAGAGGGAGAGAGAGAGAGAGAGAGAGAGAGAGAGAGAGAGAGAGAGAGAGAGAGAGGCAAAGAAAGAAGTGTGGTGAGAAGAAGAAGAAGAAGAAGAAGAAGAAGAAGAAGAAGAAGAAGAAGAGGGAGATAGAGAGGGAGAGAGAGAGAGAAAGAAGAAGAAGAGGGAAAGAGAGAGAGATACACTCTTTCTCTTCCCCTCCTAAGAGGGTGACCACACACATCTTTTTTCCCATTTTCCTACGAATCTATTCCCCATACCTCTCACGAGGTTGTCCTCCATCCCGCAAGCTAAACTTTTCCCAATTTGCCCTCTTCTCAAGCAAGTGGCTCCTGAAGTCTTATGCGAGTCACGTCTAAAAGAGAAAAAGGCGAAAGATGACCCTCAAGTGGAAAGTGTCACGTGCAGATGGCAACCTCATGATGAGGAATAAAGCCTCGGGCAAGGGCATCACTGCCAATCCGACTGCGGTACTAGTCGTAAGTAATGCATTCTCAATTTGATAGATACTTGCTTAATTTTCCGCATGCGATACGTTAGGTTCCAAACTTTAACACTTGAGAAATAGTTCGTTGAAAAAGGTAAACTGCGTCTCAACTATTTGAAGGATTGAGTCTCCCAAATGCTTGTTTCAAGAGAAGTTAATTGCATTTAGATGCTATGGGATAAATTCATAAACAACATATAAGGCTTCAAGCATTGTAAACTTTCCGTTCTCGTAATAGTAGGGGTGTTTTCATCACCTTTAAGGTATTCATTGAGACTTGCACGCTTGACGGATGGCATGGTAAGTGATCTAGCCTAAAGGAAATTCATCCCAGAAACTCTAGGCTGATTTGCCCAAGCTCTTGCTAACTACATGAACTAATAGCTCATGTTTAGTAGATTGGAATCTTGATGTTATGCTTAGTTAGCACAGATAACAATCATAAGGGCTAAAACTAAGATGCCTTGGGGTTTGTCTGGTAACTACTACCTTCATCAATCCAACTTTGGAATTGGGCTAGGTACAAAATACCATTCCAAGTTGCTTCAAAGGCAAGTAGAGAGATCTAGGGATTAGGAAACCCTAAGTTGAAGGACAGTGCTTTTGTACTTGTTGGGAAGAAGGCTGGGTTATTGATCAACGTAAGTGACTACTAGGACTTATGTCTTGTACAATGTTTGAAACTTAACATATGCCTTAGTCAAAAGAAGGGTGTGTTAAGTAAAAATTACATGGAACCAGTCTTGATTCCAAGGGGGAGAGCAAATACGTGATGGAAAGGTTAACACGGCTATTCCTGAAATGTTTGAAAAAGGATGCCATTGTTTTTGTTGATTGATCAAACAATGTCCTAAATGCTTTTGTATTAAATTGATTGTTGGAATGTGATTTGGATGATTATTCCAAGTCCTTGTGTTTGATGATAAATGAATGGCAGGGGTCAGTGATGACAAGTTGCCATTGGCAAATAAAGGAATGTTTTCTTGGAAGATGATATTAGGCTAATTTCCTTGATTGTGCTTGATTCTTAATTGGGTTAATTAAAGAAGGATATTTTGCATGGGTGGATCATCTCCAAGGTCACATCGCACTTCAACCTGAGAGGGCACTGCTCGATTCACATGCCGAAAGTCGAGTGGTGAAAAGGCCAACCAGGGAAGTTGTGTCTCACTCCTAGGTTTCTTGGGGTCAGTGGAGCTTTGGACACCCCTTTCCTAGTCCAGAACGGAGTTGTAGACTACCGTGAGCCCAACGTCTAGGGCATTGGAAGATCCTTTTCTAGATAATGGATGGAAATTATGGTGCCATGTGATTTGGACCAAGTACTTCTGTTGGACAGAAGGGAATATATAATTTCTCTTGTATTTGGCAAGAGACAAAGATTAACTTGAAGATAAGTTAAGGAACTTGTTTATCAAAAGGGCCGCTTGCTCTGTATTTGTATCTATGCCATAAATTACGCAAATGAACCTCGTTCCCTAAAAGGCCTAATTAAGAAAGTTGATTTTTAATGCCACACATAAATGTGACAAGACCTAATTAGAAAACTAAAGCTATCAAGGAAAGCAAGTGGGGAGAACTCCTGATGGGTCCATCCTACGACAGCGTGGTCCCAGATAACTAGGAGGTTTTTCATAAGGTTTTAGTGACCCTTAGGAATTGATGGGTTAGAACCTCGAGTCATACCGTTTTAGGGGATCGGAATGAGACTATGCCCTACAGGCAGAGAGGTTGAGTGGCGAAACTCTCTCGTTTTGCATTCTCTTTGAATCAAGTGCGGCATGGATCTACTTCGACTCGGGTATCTTTACTTAAACTAGGGTGTCCAAAACCCCGACGCTAGAATGCTATTAGGAGACCTTGGGCACTAGGAATCCAAAATTCAGGTTCTCCACGGACGTTCCGTTGTGAGGTGGACTCGGGAAACCCTATGCAACAAACCCTGAAACATTCCATGGGAGTACCGAGCAATGACACTTAGATTCGTTTCTTGATGGATCGCTAAAACGTGCTTGGATAGCAAATAGGCGGGCACGTTACATCTCCAGCAAAATGAAGGACCCAAACAAATATTACAAAGAGGAAAAGCTATGGTAGAGGAGCTACCTAGTGGCAATGGAGTTAGCCTTATAAAAGTTATTTGTGTCAGCGGCATTGGAGTTAGCCTTATAGAAGCTATTTGTGACAATGGTAATGAAGGTTCTAATCTATGGGTTATTACAAAAGGTCAAAATGGTAAAGAGGTCGACGACAAAGCCAAGGCAAAACTTGTTGAGGGAAACCCAAGCAAGATGATAAGGGGGCGCAAGTCTTTAATCCCAATATGGAAGGTGGACCTCTCGAGACCATAGATGGTAAAGCTAACCCCAAGAAGGATAAGAAGTCATCAAAGAAGATGGAAAAAGCCAAGAAAGAAGCACCAAAGCAGGTTCAAAGACCAAAAGAGCGAATGGTCTAGCGAGAAAAGTGAGCTCTTGCTAACTATCATGAATTTTATTTAGCGAATTCTCTTTGAAAAGCTAAGCTAGATGTAAATCTTCTATAGTTGATTAAGTTGTCTCTGGGAGTGTGCAAGGAATTTAAGAAGATTTTATGCAATGGGTATATCGTTGAGCCCTTAGGAATATTGCGAATAAGAAATGATTGGTTTGAGCATGCTGAAAAGCATTGTCCGAGAGTAGCAGCATATGTTAATGGAATATTAGTGGAGCATGTTATTGTGGATATAGGATCCTCTCTCAACATTATGAGTTTGGAATTGATAGAGAGGCTGGGATTAGAAATAAGAAAATATGCCTCCAGGATCCTCCGAATGGTTGTTGATGACAGTTTAAGACAACCCGAGGGTTTCATTACGAAAGTCCATGTGACCATTGCCAATGTAGAATGAATTCTGGACTTTAGGGTCATTAGGTTTGCAGGCGACCTAGTTATGAAGTTTTTCTAAGCAGGCCATGGATCTTACAAGCAGACTGTCTAGTTAATATACATGTTGGGCAATTGATCTTTGGTCAAGGTGCTAGATGTGTAGTAGTAGGTGCCTATCTTGAATCTCCTTAGAGTGAGAGAGTTCCTCTATCTTCATCAGAGTTTCATATGCTAGATGCTTTATCTGCTAGTGAGACATCATCAAGTGATGAATCCAATAAGGGGTCCATTATATAGGATATCTACCAAGAGACTTTGAATGACCCAACATTGGCTCAGGAGAGGATAAGGGATGTGGATGTAATTGAGCTTGACCTTGATACGATGAATGATTCATTGCTAGTTGAATTAGGTTCCATGCTTCGCTTGGAAGAAAGGAAGGAGTATGTATCCTTGATTCAAGAATTCCACGATATTTTTTCTTGGAGTTATGATGAGTTGAGAGGCATTTCTCCTAGCTTGGTTGCTATATGATTCCTTTGAAGCAAGGTAGCCACCCTGTGCGACAAAAACTAAGGTGTATATCTTTTGAATTAAGGGATACGCTATTCAAAGAATTGACAAAGCTATAAAAGGATGGCCTGATATTTTCGATTGAACACACAAAATGGTGTTCACTAGTTGTTATTAAAAAGAAGAAGAACAATCAAATTCAGCTTTGCATAGATTTCAGAGAACTTATTAAGGAGACGGTTAAGGATTACTCCCCATTGTCATTCATTGATCAGATTTTGGATCAGTTTAGTGGGTAGGGAAATCAATTCTTTTATGGATTGCTTTGCTGGATATAACCAGATGGCTATAGCGGAGGACAATTCAAAAATGACATTTATTACTATCTTCAGTACCTTTGCATATCATGTGATGGCCTTTGGTCTATGCAATGCGCCCTGATCTTGGCAAGGAACAATTGATAAGACCTTTGGTGATATCTCCCTAGAGGAGTGAAAAGTCTTTATTGACGATCTGGGGGCAGCCACCACAATGGAGCGAGAACTAATTATTCTTAGGAAATATTTTGAGCAGTGTAGATAGTTTTGCATTGTTCTTAATCCTACAAAGTGTGTATTTGGGGTGCCCTATGGGTTGTTACTCAGCCATGTGATTAGTACAGCTAGTATTGTGACTAATCCTAAAAAGATAAAGGTTATACTCTCTATGAGCCCGCTTCATACTCCAAAAGAGGTGTATAGATTTCTGTTCAATGGAATATTATCGAAGATTTATCAATGCACTCGCAAAAAGAGTGTTGGCATTGACAAACCTTCTATCTAACTATCTGTTTGAGTGGAATGAAGCCTGTCAAGTATCCTTTGAGGATGTTAAGCAAGAATTAGCAAAAGTGCCAATCCTAAAAGCACCCAGAAGAGGTGAAGTTTTCTATTATTTTCAGCAGCCACAATGCATAGTATCAACTGTTGTTTAGATCAAATTTGAGAGGAGAAATAATATCATCCAACTACCATTGCTAGTAGGAAATTGGGAATATTTGAAGTAAATTATACATGCATGGAGAAATTGTGCCTTGGAATGGTCTTTGTGATGAAGAAATTTAGGCATTATATTCTCTATGAGAAGGTAGTATTCTTTACGAATGTAGGACTTAGATTGTTGCTAAACAAGTTATAGCCACCTAACCATTAAGAAAAGTGGTTAATCACATTGCAAAGAGTTTGATTATGAGATTAGGAGTAAGCCACCAAAGCTACATGGTATTATAGAATGCCTTGTGGATTTCGGGGAGCCAAAGGAAATTCTAGCTGAGGGAAGTGATATTGAAGGCATCCCTTCTTGGTATGCGAGTATAACACATTATTTATCCACATGAGGATTTGGGGCTACTTTATCAAAGTCTAAAAAGAGAAAGATCAAGCAACAAGCATTGAAAATTTTTATTATAGCGGGTGTCTTGTATCAGAGAGGAGTAGATGATATCTATCGTCGTTGTGTAGTACCCAATGAGGTACCATTTATTCTTGAGGAGTGCTATGATTCAGCATATGTGGGGGACATTTTGCTAGTAGGCTTTGTTGAGATATCAAGCTCCACTCGTGATACGCCAGGGTGACCATTGTGTATTTATGTCACCGACTTGTTAGTTGCAGACGCGGTTGGTACACCGCCCATGAATAATAGCTACATGATAGCTATCCTTATCTACTCTAGTTTGTGGCTCAGTTAGTATGCCACCTTAGTTAGTTGAGTTTGGTTTGAGACCCATATATAGGGTTCTTCTATTTCTTTGTACTTGAGTTCTTTTGGCTTACACAACTAAGAAGAGGAAAACTGTTTTCAGCCTCCACCCTTGTGTGTATTCCCCCATTGTGCAAGCAAGAAAGCTACAAGTGAGACTCCTTCCTTCTCTCCCACAATCTTGACATGGTATCAGAGCCTTGTTTGTGGTAAGGAGCTCAAGAAAGCAAGCCAAGCTCGCGGTGTTCTGGTAAGAGGAGCAGTGTTGCTTTCATTTTCTGTTTTGGGAGCAGATCTCTGCAGGTAGCACAACCGGAAAGTGTAGGAGTGCATTGTCTCAGGTTGAGACGCCCTTCGCGGTGAAGCAAGAGGGCAGTATATGCTGCGGGTGAGGGCTTTAGCCCTCGGCGACCTTGTTTTTTTTATTTGAGGCCATTTCGGGGCTTGTTTTGGAGGTGGAAGTTTTCTGCACGCACTCAGAAAAAGGCCCAGTTTTATACTGTGCAGCCACTGTTCTAAAGGTCGGTGAAAATTTACTGTAGAAATTGCATCGTATGCTTGTGCGCAAAGACATTGGGAGTTACAGAATCATCCATGTTGCCTGTTGATGCAAAATCGTCACTAGGAAGTGACTGTGTGGTCAAATACCACATTCGCCAGTTTTGTAGATTTTCCCTTGTGAGGGTGAAGCTGTGTTTTTTGCAGTGACAGAATTTTTTGCAGCGTTCTGTAATGGCGTCTGATTCTCTTTCACAGATTGTCACTGAAAAGCTTGACAAGAACAACTTCCAAGCATGGAAGTTTAGAATGACGAATTTCCTCATGGGAAAAGAATATTGGGAATTTGTTGCAGGAAATGAAGAAGAACCAGTTCTTCCTGATGTTCCCAATCAACAACAAATGCAGACATTTAAAGCATGGCATGAGAGAGCCAGGAAAGTTATGTATTGGCTGTCTATCAGCATTTCAGACTCTATGATTGTGCATATTCAGGATGCAAGTACGCCAAAGGAGGCACGGGATACTTTGTCAAAAATGTATAGCACAAATACGCAAGCCAGGAAAATGCAACTCAAGCAAGAGTTGCATAATGTGCAAAGAGAAAATATGAGCATCAATGACTACCACATGAAGGTGAAGAAGATTGCAGATGCACTTGCTTCCATTGGGTCGCCAGTGGAAGATGATGATTTAGTTTCTGTGACCTTGAATGGTCTAGGAAAGGATTATGCACAGTTCCGAACATCCATTTCCGTCCGTGAAAGATTTCCTGATTTTGAGGAGTTGATTGCTCTTTGAGTAAAGTGCATGAATATATGACAAGTAAAAAAATAATAAAAACTTAGAAGATTACAAGCATAATATATTGCAAAGTATTTATATTCTATTATCTAAATTTTCAAAAATTACAATTATTGGTATTACAACTTGTGGACTTGAGATATTTAAGGAGACTCAATTTCTAAGATCTGCAAAGCCATATTCTTCTCATTACTAATTGTACTTTTAGCTTGCCTTCAAATCTTTGTACCATTTTCTACTACCATTGTGATTTCATGATGTATTATGCTCAAGGGCCAATCATCCTCCACCGACAACACTTGGGACTTAGGACCTTCACAAAAGACAATAACATCCATGATCACATCTCGCTTGGTCAAGGCACAACCATTCACCCTTAAGTGTTCTCTATTTACAATATTTGAATACCAAGCATAAAGTTTGTTAAATGGCAAAGTACATGTACTTGGTCAAAAAAGTTAGCCAAGAAACCAACGGCAAGACAGATCCTTCATCGAAGGTGATATGGTCTTCATCCGCGTATGCCCTAAAAAGAGTTCACTATCCTTGGGAGAGTACAAGAAGCTAAGTCCGAGGTATTGTGGACCTTATAAGATCACTAGGTGCCTAGGGCCTAATGCTTATAAACTATAGTTTCCCGCAACCCTAAAGATTCATAATGTATTCCACATTAGCCTATTAAAAAGTATCTACCTAATCCGAATCATGTACTTGATGACCAACAAATTGTAATGCCTAGCTAAGGAGTCCTTGAGCTATGGCCTGATAGAATCCTAGATGTTAGGGAGAGGCATTTGAGGTCAAGGACCTTGAGAGAATACCTCATCCAGTGGAAAGATTATCCCGAAGAGGATGCCACCTGGATAGATACTCTCAATCAACAATACCCCCAGGTCTTCTCGAGATGAGGACATCTTGATTCCTCTAAGAGGGAGAGGATGTAATATACCTCCCCCCCTTAAATTTTTTTAATTTTAATAATTTCTGAGGAGCAAAGAAATGGTGGTGCATCTTCTTCAGGAGGAACTTCAAAAGAAGCTGTCTTCTACTCAAATGCTGGAAGAGGTAGAGGCAGAGGTAGAGGAGGCCGATTTGGAGGCCGTGGTAGAAATCAGAATATGCAGCAAACTCAAGAAAACCAGTCCTATGGAGGAGGATGTGGTAACTCTAGAGGCAAGGGGAGCCAAAGAGGTCGTGGTGGATGGCAAAGAGGCCAAAATGCAAATAGTAATGTTGAATGCTACTACTGTGGTAAAATGGGTCATATGGCTAAAGACTGCAATAAAAAGCAGAATGACATCATGAATGGAAAACTGCAACAAGGGAATTATGCATCTTCTAGTAGACAGGGTGATGACACAAATGAGCATTTGTTTATGGTGCAGCACATGAATAATTCTGTGACAAGTGCAGAAGAAAGCAATGATGTATGGTATGTTGACTCAGGTGCATCAAACCACATGACAGGTCATGCAGAATGGATGGAGGATGGAAGGAAAATGGAAAAACCAGGATTTGTGGAGACTGATGATGATACTGCACATCCTATTGTGCAGATTGGAAAAATTCATTTGTCTATGTAGGATGGGAAAAAGAAATACATGTCCGATGTATTTCATGTTCCCAATATCACCAAGAATCTGGTTTCTGTTGGTCAAATGGTTGAGCAAGGCTTGCAGGTCAGATTTAATCCTCATGGATGCTTTGTTGAGGATATGAAAAATAAAGGTCGCTTGATAGCAAAAGGAAATAAGAAGGGCAGAATGTTTACATTGGATGCAGACATGTCCGAATTGAGTGCAGCAATGTTTGCACATGGGACCAGTGTAGTTGCAGATATTGATATCTGGCATAAACGCATTGGTCATGTTAATGTACAACGACTTAAATCAATGCAGGCCCAAAATATTGTTGGAGGTTTGCCGAAATTCAAGGTTGCAGAAATGCATAAGGTATGTGAAGCCTGTCAGTTTGGAAAACAGGAAAGGAAACCATTTCCTAGACACGTTCAAGAGAGTAAGAAGCCATTGGAATTAATCCACTCTGATGTGTGGACAATTAAAGCTCCATCTCTTGGAGGCTGTCATTATTTTGTCAATTTTATTGATGATTATAGCAGAAAAGTTTGGGTGTATTTTATGAAAAAGAAAAGAAGTTTTTGGGCATTTCAAAACTCTTAAAGCGATGGTTGAAAAAGAAACAGGCCTGCAAATAAAATGCCTAAGGTCAGATGGAGGGGGAGAGTACCTCTCAAATGAGTTTGCAAGGTTCCTGCAGGAGCATGGCATAAAGCAGCAATATTCATGCAGTCATACACCACAACAAAATGGAATTGCAGAAAGGAAAAACAGGCATATTGGAGAGGTATCTCGTGCCATGCTCAATGAAAAAGACTTGCCAGATTTTATTGGGCTGAAGCAGTTGCTACAGCAGTCTACATAATGAACAGGACTCCCACTACAGCAATACATGGAATGACTCCAGAGGAGAGGTATACTGGTAGGAAACCATATATTTCTCATTTGAAAATTTTTTGTTGCATTGCCTATGTACATGTGCCAGATGAGTTGAGATCAAAGTTGGATCCAAAAGCTGAGAAGTGCATCTTTATTGGTTACTCTCTGTAGCAAAAAGGGTATAGATGCTATAACCCTTCTACTCGTAAGTTTACAGTGAGCAGAGATGTTGTTTTTTATGAGATGAGTAGCTGGTATAAACCAGTAAATGTGATTGATGATGTAGATGCACAAAATGGTAATGCTGCACAGAATTCACAGCAGCAATCACAAAATATTAGTGGACCTGGAGCGTCCTCTAGCAGTGGTTCACATTCTTCGCCATGGACAGGCAGATTGAGATCAAGAGAATCTTCTCAAAGTAATGCAGATAGTGGTATGCAGGTATCATGAAAAGGAAAAGAGAAGGTTGATCAGTCCATGTTTGATGTGAATGCAGGTCACTCTTATGTGGATGGTGAATCCAGTGGCTCAGAACAGAGCATTGATGATGAGTTGGGTATTCCTTCTATTGTTACACCTGGAGTAAGGAAGACTAGGGATGTTTTGAGAGCACCTGGGAGTGAACCTACTTTGCGCAGGTCTACGAGAGCTAGGTATCATGTGGATAGGCTGAAATATGATGGATTTACAGCCATTCACTATGCATATATGGTTAAAGTGATACAGGAACCAGAACCTACTTCTTTTGAGGAAGCCATGGGAAAAGAAAAATGGGAGAAAGCCATGGATGAAGAAATGGATGCCTTGGAAGCAAATGCTACATGGGAATTGGTACCTTTGCCTAAAGGTAAAAATGCAATTTGCTGTAAGTGGGTTTATAAGGTGAAGCACAATGCAGATGGTTCTGTGAACAGATACAAGGCAAGATTAGTAGTCAAGGGGTATGCACAAATATATGGCATTGACTATGAAGAAACATTCAGTCCGGTTGCAAGGATGGCAACCGTAAGAGCAGTCATTGCTATGGTTGCATCAAAGGGATGGTCTTTACATCAGATGGATGTAAAGAATGCCTTCTTGCATGGTGATTTGCAAGAAGAGGTCTATATGGAGCAGCCACTAGGTTATGTGCATGTTGTTCATCCAGAGTTTGTTTGCAGGTTGAAGAAAGCCTTGTATGGCTTGAAGCAAGCATCTAGAGCATGGTCTGAAAAGATAGGATAGTATCTTGTCACTATTGGTTTTCAGATTTCCAAGGCAGATTTCTCACTTTATGTGAGAAAAACAGAGAAAGGTATTATGCTACTTGTCATTTATGTTGATGATTTGATTATGACAAGTGACAGTGATGAAGATATCCTTTATGTGAAAATGCTATTGAAGCAGAAGTTTGAGATGAAGGATTTGGGAGAGCTGTGTTATTTCTTGGGCATTGAGGTGATTAGATCACCAAGTGGGATACAGCTCTTGCAGAGGCAGTATGGATTGGACATGCTGTCCAAATATGGGATGAAAGGTTGTAAGCCTATTTCAGTTCCTTTGGAGCAGAATGTGAAGCTGAGCATAGATACAGGTGAGCTTCTAGAAGACCCTACTATGTACAGACGCATAGTAGGAAGCTTGATTTATATGACTATTACCAGGCCAGATTTGAGCTATGCTGTTGGACTGGTAATTCAGTTTATGTAGGCTCCACGGAAACCACATTTGGATGCGGCTAGACGCATACTCAGGTATCTGAAGTCCACATTGCAGTATGGACTATTTTATGAGACTGGGGTTTAGATACAGTTGCATGGATACACTGATGCTGATTGGGCTGGTAGTATTTCTGATAGACGATCTACCAATGGATATGTGTTCTCTTTTGGGAGTGCTGCAATCACTTGGAGCAGCAAGAAACAGCCTACAGTTGCCTTGTCGAGCACAGAGGCTGAGTACAAGGGTGCAGCAATGGCTGTATGTGAGGTAGCTTGGTTGCATAAGCTACTTTATGATATGCATCAGTCTACAGATGGGCCAGTTGTCATTTATTGTGACAACATGAGTAGTATACACTTGGCAAATAACCCACTCTATCATGCTAGAACAAAGCACATTGAGGTGCATTATCACTATGTGCGAGAGAGGGTTTTACTAGGTCTTATTGATCTAGTTTATGTCAGCACAGAGGATTAGGTAGCTGATATATTCATGAAGGCATTGGGCGCAGAGAAGCTGCGCAAGTTCAGACACCTGCTTGGTGTGCAGGAATTGGGATTGAGCTCGAGGGGGAGTGTTGAGATATCGAGCTCCACTCGTGATACGCCAGGGTGACCGTTGTGTATTTATGTCACCGACTTGTCAGTTGTTGCAAACGCGGTTGGTACACCGCCCATGAATAATAGCTACATGATAGCTATCCTTATCTACTCTAGTTCGTGGCTCAGTTAGTATGCCACCTTAGTTAGTTGAGTTTGGTTTGAGACCCATATATAGGGTTCTTCTATTTCTTTGTACTTGAGTTCTTTTGGCTTACACAACTAAGAAGAGGAAAATTGTTTTCAACCTCCACCCTTGTGTGTATTCCCCCATTGTGCAAGCAAGAAAGCTACAAGTGAGACTCCTTCCTTCTCTCCCACAATGTTTACAGGCTTACCGCCCAAAAAGCTCTCGATGCTGGATATTGGTGGCCATTGATTTTCCAAGATGCTTTTAGTTATGTTAAGCTCTGTGATGTTTGTCAAAGACATGATGCGAGGGAAAAATAATAGGTGACCTCTAAATCCCATTATGGTTACGTTACCCTTTGAAAAATGGGGTATTGATTTTGTGGGACCAATATACCCTTCATCAACTATGCGAAAGTGGTATATTAGTATAGCAACAAACTACTTTACAAAGTGGTCTGAAGCTCGACCAATGGTGAAGGACAATGCTAAAGAGATGGCCAGTTTCATCTTGGAGCAAATTGTTTGTCGTTTCATTCCACTGATGAAGATTGTGTCTAATCGAGAGACACACTTCTTAAACAAGGTTATAGTGGCCGTGACTAAAGCTTTGAAGATTAAGCACAACAATACTACCTCATATAATCCTCAATCAAATGGCCAAATTGAGAGTACAATTAATCAATTGGTGGGAATCTTATCCAAGATAGTATAGGAAAGCAAGCACGACTCGGAATAAGAAATTATATGTGGTAATGTGGGCTTACAACACAACATTCAAGAGAGCCACACGCCACATCCCATTCAAGCTAGTGTATGGGGAGGAGTGTGTTTTGCCATTAGAAATAGAGCTCCCCAGTGCACGTTTTTCCCACAATCATTTGTTGGGAGAGGAAGAAGCATTACATGAACAATATATATCTTTGGCACATCTTGATGAGATTCCTATTATTGCAGACCTTATTACATGAACAATATACATCTTTGGCACATCAAGAAGTGGGGAAGAGGATAATGAAAGCCCTCCATGATCTTTAGGCTAAGAAGTACAAATTTGCAAAAGGTCAGTTAGTGCTGTATTATAATGCTTGTCAGGAGCTCTTTCCAGGAAAATTAGAACCCAAATGGGATGGACCATACAAGATTGTACATTTAGGAAAGAATGGCTCTACAACCCTTCTAGAAGATTTGCAGGGGTAGAGTTTAAGACTAAAGTTAACTTTAATAAGCTGAAGCCTTAATACGTGTAAGGGCTGATATTGGACTTGGTGCCTATGCAGGTCCTTTAGGATTCAGTTTTAACGTGCAGTAGGTACCAAGACAAGCAGATGGGACACATCATTCCCTATCTGAAGCATTTGTATCTTGAGCAATGTTACCACCAAGGTCGAGTGATCTGGTGGAGCAAAGGGTATCATGTTATTTAGTGGCAAGATGAATCCTTTATGTGGGAAATTAAGGTCTACTGCCACCATTGTCAATGACTTTTGACTAGCATTCCTATCGAGTTCAGTGAGGAAGGAGGGATTGTGCTTGTTATACGTCCTCTCTCTCAGCTTGATTTTGATTATCATAAGTACAAGTGAGCAGATTATTATGGCGTGGCCTATCAATGAAGCTTGAGTTTATACTTTGTATTTTGACGAAGCTTCCAAAGGGCCCGCTAAACAGGCGAGCATTAGTGTACTCATTAAAGATCCCTGACGTAGAGTTGTCATGAAGATGGGAGTCTATTTAGGAGCCTCTTTTACTAATAATATGGCAGAATACAAGGCCTTAATCATGGGGCTGAATGTAGTCCGATGTGGTGGTATCTATCAATTATTGGTTAAAGGTGACTCATAGTTAGTAATCAATCAGTTAAATGGGATCTATAGTGTGCGGGATCCCATCTTACAGATGTACCATTGTGTAGCATTGGATATGTTGCATATCTTTTACGCAATGACTTGTCAATCAGTTCATGAACAATGGAATCGCTTTACGAATTCCCTGGCTCACTATGCCTTCGTGGAAGATGTTTTGTTCAATTGTAGTCCAAAGGAGCCCTTATAATTACCTCCTAACATTAGCCTTAGACTACTTTGGGGTCTTCTTGCTAACATCTCATATTCTGGCCAACCGATGGTTAGTTTGGGTTATGAGTCAGGTATCAAGTGAGCACCTTCCTACTCTGTCTTGGATGCATCGGATTGTGTATCGTCATATTCGTCGGATACCCCTTGTTATTTATGCAAGGGGGTTAGCTAACTGATGCACTTAGTGTAGGGCCTAAGAGGCCTTATCCTTGGTCAGCTTTGTGCTTTAGTAGACTAACGTTAGGACCAAGGGATTATTTCAGTAGTGCGTTGTGTTGAATGATAGTAAAATGTTTTATTTCATAAGGCCAAGAGGTCTGTCTCTATCGAATTTTAATGTTTTACTTCATAAGGCCAAGAGGACTGTTTTGTTGGTTGTGAAATGTTATATCTCTTAAGGCCAAGAGGGCCATACATCTATTTGGTGCAGGTATATTTAATGGTTTTCTGTTTTAGTGATTGCATCACATAGGTTGAAAAAAGTGCCTAGAGGGAGACGTTGCTACGCAGGAGCTTCTTGTGGCCATTCTAGGTGGTATCGTTGCATTTCTGAGTTTTCCCTTAAGTTTATAGTGTTATGTGTATGTGGGGGTTATTTTCTTTTTGTTTATGGCGACTAACAATCAAGGCATGAAGTCCTAGGGTTTGGTTAGGTATATCTAGGGGAGATTTGAGTAGTCATCTACCTCCTCTTAGGACATTGTCAGACATTAAAGACCTATGATAGAGGGTAGCCCTTGTAACCATGTCTTTCCTGCTTGCTAGACAACTATCCTAGGAGTCCCTGCTAGTGTGAGGCAATTAGCGAAGCCTACCAAAATAGCAAAGAAGAGCAAGTTATGAATATATCTAAATATAAAAAATTACAAAGGTGTGTAAAATAGGGTTCTAACCCATTAATCAGAAAATTTAAAAAAAAAAAAGAAAAAAAGAAAAAAATTACTACAAGTAGTTGATTATCACCTTGTGGAAGCTTGGTAGGTTCTTGGAGACCCGCGTCGATGCCTTGCTCTTCCTTGGGATAGTAGCTAGCTTTTTATAAAAAAAAGAAAGGTTGGAGCGAAAATAGAAGTGAGCAAAATAGAAAAGGATTAAGTGTCACCTCGCGAGAGCTTGGTAGGTTCTTGGGTGTTGAGTTAGAACCTAAGGCCGATGCCCTATTCTCCTTGGGTCACTCTACGCTCAGCTCCCTCCTTTTTACATTCCTGAGTATGGAAACCATGGAAGGAAAAATTTTTACAAGAAAAATATGATGACCAGGCTATAGGAGTCCTCACCTAGTAGGAGGTCTTGGTTCCAGTTGTCCTAAGTTAGGTAGGTAGTTTAGACCACCACCAGGATGACCTCTTTGATAGGTTTTTTTTAGCTAGTCCGTGTTAGAGTAATTGGTTAGCGACTCGCTTTGGATTTTTGCCAGATTATGCTTATAGGCTTATTCCTTCGAGACTTTCATGCCTTGATTATGTCAGGGGGTATGGTGAGAGCTATTCTTGTGCTTTGTTGAGTATATTTATTGTGGCAGCTTGACACTTTCTTTGGTTATTATTTGTGCAGATCAATTCGTGAGATTCGATGAGTTGAGTCACCCTATCTCATGGTCGCTAATGAGAGCAGTATTTGAAGACCCATAAAGTGCCAAAAAAGGAGCAGATTAATGCAAATTTTATGCGAGAATTCAAAGCCAATGGAAGAGGAACATGAAGTTTCAACAATTTTTAGAGACGGAGGAAGATAGAAATGCAAACTTCGACTGGCAGTGGTTGTAGATTTTTAGTACTTTTTTTACAGTAGGATTGAAGAGAGATAGCTTCCCCACCGTTCGGATGTCAAGCCGGACATGTTGGATTTTTCAAATTTGAAATCGGGCTCTAGACGGAAGGAATACGAGTGGTTGGACAATTTAAAGGTCAAAAGTGACCAAAAAAATGGACAACCAAAATGGGCATGGGCCTTTAGGGGGGCCGAAGCCCCACATTGTTTTTCATGGGGATAGGGGGGCACTTTTTCAAACAGCGATAAAAAATGACGCCCCCCATGGTGACGATTTGGATGTTGGGGGGAGGGGGATTGGAGGGTTGTAAACAAGCCACACAACAGAGCAATGAAAGCATCTTCTTTATTTTTTCTCTATCCATCGCTAGTTTGTGATCGCAAAATGATTGCCCGGTGGAGAAGCTACAAAATCAGTATTTCTCTCTCCTCCCTTCTCTCTCCTCTTGATGCTTGTTCACACACATGATTATATGGGAGAAGGGGAAGGAGGTGGATACAAGATGCTGATGGAATAATGGAACCAGAGCAAAGGAGATCATAGATTAGGTTGTGAGAGAGCATCAATAGCCAAGAATGAGTGTCAACGGACTACGAACCATCAAATACACAGCTAAAAAATCGGATTTCTATGCATAAGTAATCATTTCATTTGTTTCATGAGAGATGTTTGATGGAATTGTTTATAAATGGATGCCTTTGATTGATAATATTGAAATTTATCAAAAATCTTGAAGAAAACCAAAAAATTTAGTCGTATAATGATTTATATCAAAACATGTAAAACTCGCAATTCTGTAGTTTTCATAGAAATGATAAATTTTGGGGATTTTGATGTGATTTTCGAATTCACGTAGAGTAGAAATGAATATAAAATCAATTCTCAGTGATTGTGATCAGTCCTAATCCATAAATCAAAAATATCATATTTTTTATCTAAATAAATCTAAAATAGTGAAAAAATGGAAATTTTAGTTTTTTGCGTTAGAAAATTAAGAAAAAATATACTTTATGTTCGTGGATGTATGTCATGGCTAGAGCATGAGGGATAAGCCTTAGTTTAGTCTTGTCTTCATGTTAAAGTCTAATTTTTTTGCGTTTTACAAGAAAAACACATGAAAAAATTGATTTCTACACCTATCAATGATGCATAACCTAAATGATAGGGGGAAATAGGGGTTTTGATGTTGATTAGTTGCTGACAACATTTGAAATTCTGATCTATTTGCTTGTGCATACCATATAGGACATTTATAATTTAAGTATAAAAGGGTTGAGCAACACGAGGATACTCAATGCTATTAATTCTTAGCAACGCAGCATTACATATAGGCTGAAATCATTGAAAGAAATATATTTGCACTGCACAATTCTGATTTATATATCATAAAATGTTTGAGCACTATGGCATTCAAAATTTCACTGTGCATATCACATGGTGTAATTCCTAGATGCATTGCAATTGTTTTCCTATACATATGACCCACGTTGAGTTGTGAGATACCTAAGCTGTAGGTCTAGACGATCGGGTTCCTTAGGGAATTGCTAAGTGAGAAAATATCTTATCTCTTGGAATGGATTAAAACAAGAGTTGAGTTTTTTATGTCTGTGTTATTTGTGTTAGTGGCATATCGAGGGGTCAATCCCTGAGATGTGGGAGAGTTGCAGTGGGGCCAGCATTCAACCAAGGGGTGCTTTCTTCTATTTGTGCTTACGAGGTATTTTTACACCAATATGTGTGTAGGGACTCCCTCTAAGGAGTGTGTGCAAGGCTTCACCATTGGACTACAATTTAAAACAAATGCGAAATATACGATAGAAGTTAGGGCAGTGTGTCCCTTACACACTCCTGGTTGCGAGGTTGGGGCGGTTGTGTTCTTTGAGTATGGAGAGGCTCGGCTAGCTAGTATCGAGTCCCTTTTAGGTCCCGATATCGTACCGCTACATGGACATAGTGTGAAAAAATCTAGAGTGCATCGTCATTCAATTTTCTTATTGATCTAGAGAGTCAATGCCATATTAGTCATTAGTATCAGTGTCCATAGTGTGGATGGTTCAAAAATACTAGATTTTTGGACAAGTTTAGCCTATTTTTTAATATTTTTGATATTATTTCTTATAAATATCCAAAAGCTATATACAATTTCTAGAATAGGATGACATGTAAAAAAATAGTAAGTGGCTTTTAGCTATTTTTGGGGGATTTTATTAAAAAAGAAGGATTTGCGAAATCGTGTGACATGCGATCACAGAATATAGCCAGCAAACAGCACTTCGAAGAATTGGGAGAATGAGTGATTTAGGAGAATTCTAAACAGGTGTCTTGTTATTTTACCCCCCTTTCAGAGGCAACGAAAGCATCAAATTGGCGGTCTGAGCAGCAAAGAAGAAGCTACTATTTGATGCACATTTTTGGTCTACAAGGGATTTATCTTCTCAGGATGCATAAATAAATTGAGAAGCTTCACTTCTATGAGTATTCTTCTACATCTTCTATTTCTTTGAACACCTTCTCTTTCATCAATTCCTCTCCTTGAATCTCCCTTCACCCTACTATCTCTTACCCTCGTGGTAGACTTTCGACCCCAAACGATCAGACAGTGCTAAACCCAACGTGAAAATCGACTATAGTAGGTATGTAAAGATGGGGGTTTCTGCAGGTTCAAGTGGTGGTGATGCTTTACAACAAATGATTGCTTTGTTGCAGCAACAACAACAGTGGTTGTTGTTGTTACAATAGTAGATGCAAACTCAGTAGGAGTAGAAAGAATTGATTCCTTAGCTGTGAATGTATTGCAAGCAATGGGATAGGAATTGAAGTAATTTAAGGGTCAAAATGTTTCTGTCTTCATCTAGTTTTATGAAGAAAAGATGTTGTTTTATGGGGTACCACAGTATGCATGGAATCGGTATTTCTCCAGTTTGGCCATACATGTATTGCATGATCAGATTGATGATTTACATAGAAGAGATCCTGATTGGGTAGGTTTTAAGAAAGCTTTGAGAGAAGAGTTTTTCTTGGAAGATCAAGGATTGGTAACTAAAAAGACATTTATAGATTGGATTGAAAAGCCCAACAAAGGGTTGGCTGGTACAGCTTTGCTTCTGAATTTGAAAGTCAGTATGCGCATTTGGATGCCGATGAGCAATAATCATTGGAGAGTCAGAAAATTTGATTTGTTTCTGAAGGCTGCAGATTCTATCTTGCAGGAGAAGCTAAATGATCGTTTAAATATGCCTCTTATAGAATGGGGTTGAAATCAGATTGGGCTAATGTAACTAAGGCAGTGCATATGTTGGTAATGAGAGAGCAGATAAAATTAAGATGGGGTACATGCACCACACCTTCTAGTGCTCAGAGGAGGGGGCTAAAATTATAGCCAAGGCCCCTGTGGCTATGGCAGAACAACCGGCTATACTTGTTGATTCGGCTCTTAAAGGTGATGCTATGGATGAATTAATCAAAGGCATGTGTAATTTGAGGTTGAATTTGATAGAAATCTATGGAAAGGTAAAAAATTTTGATGTTAAGGTAGATGAGAAGGGTCGCCAAAGACTATACAAAGAAGGATATAAGAGGAGATGCATTTGGTGTGACAGTTTATAGCATGAAGAGTGAGATTGTATAGCCTACCGTGAAGTGGAAAAAGGTTGGTCTTTTAGAAAGATGGAAAAATACATACAATAGAAACTGGTCTTCCAATAGAGCCAAATTTTGGAAATGGTGGCATGCAGAAGAGGTTGGAAGAGATGGCAGCAAGGATAGCATTTGTTGACATAAATGTAGCCACATATGAGTTGAGAATTGAAAGGACTAACAAAGCTTGTAAAGGAGGCATGACTGAAGCAAAATTTCGCATTTGGATGCAAGCCTTAGATTGCATGGAAAAAGGTGAAATAGCAAAGTCTGAATTGGCTGATGCAAGTTAGAGTATATGAGGGAGAACAGGATGGAGTGCACCAGTGGATTCATTTTCAGCCTATGCTTATTTGGCTGAGGTTCATAATCAAGAAGCTCTTATGGAAGAAAACAAAAGAAGATATGAGGACACTACTGGTCCTTCCTCTTCAGGCCCATCTAAATGCATAACATAAAGTAAAATGGAGCAGCGGGAAAGAGTTGAAAAAGCCCTACCTGAGTATGTTATGGAGGATGCATCTCAAGAGAAGAAACAAGAAGGGAAGAAAAGGGGCAAACATCCCAGTTTCACGTTACAATTAGATCTTGAGACTGCCATAAACCTAACAAAGGTCTTGGAAGATCGCATACTTGGTAGTAGAGTGGAATTCACACTTGGAAAAGTTCTTGAAATTGCAAAGCGTGAATTTCATGATGTAATCATTGATATGCTAAAACAACAAGATAGTTTGACGGTGAAGTTTTGCAAGCATTGATGCAAGTTGACAAAGAAATAGAGAAATAACTTCAGAGGGAATATGATGATGCATGTAATGCTGATTTGGAGCAAGCTGATGTTGAAAATGGGCTAAATGGGAGTGCAGACAGCAAGCTTATGGGTGGCTGAAATTGGTCTTACGGGTAGCAGTACGCATAGAGAGAAGGCTATGTATAATAGGGATGTCCATCAACAATTACATGAAGAAGAATATGCTAATTTTATTCCAAGCAATCATTATTGACGAATGCATTGGGCTTGTACTACAACTAACAAGGACAATTGTTAAAGTGTGAGAAAGAGAGATGCCTTCCATAGCTCTCTTGGATCATGGTTCCAAAATCAATGTTATGGCACACACCTTGTATGAGAATGGAGATTGGTTGATTGATGTAGATTTGGGATGGCGCATGCGGGCATAAAACAATTCATGAGGGGATCTTTATGCAGCTTGTCGAACTATACCCATGACTATTGGAGATGTTACAGATGAATATCATTTTTTTGTGCACGATTCATGTAGTTATTCGGTGATTTTGGGGCAGTCCTATATTTCAAAATCAAGGCTAGAAACAAAAGCCTTGGATGATGGTTCTTCATATGCTCGGGTTCGGAGTAAAGATAATATAAAGGTGGTACAGTTTCTCACTATTTGTGTGAATCATCCCTATAATTGAGATAGGCTACGGGATAATCCCATGCCACCTAATGCACAAGAGTTTAAGCGTTTTTAGACAACACTGCTATAAGTGGAGGCTATGGCAGTGCCTCTAAGAAGATAATTATGTTTCCAAGAAAGGAGGAAACTATGTTTGTGTCTAGATTGCAAGAATGGACATATAGTATTGGCAGTTTTAAGAATATTTTAGCCATGTGCATGGCTAAAAAGAAATATGTAGGGTGGGTTGAAAAAGAGCTGAAGTCGTAAGGTTGTTTTTGGGGATGGTTGATGTTGATACAATGATTGAAATGTTTGCAGCAATTAATGTTGAAAATAGGGAAAATAGGGCAAAAAAGGAGGTTATTTATCCACATAAATGTTGTTACATCCCTTTCTAGTTATAGATAAGCTAGTAATGAAATCCATGGTAATATGCATCCATTTTTCTTCAAGGATAGATAATGGTTATAATAAACTACCTGGCTTATTATTGATATCCTTATTCTATTGGCAAGGCAAACACTTCATGGCATAATCCTTTATATCTCTTTGCAATCCTTTCCAATGAAAGCTTTGATTAATTTTATCATAGTCCTTAAACACTCCAAAATGTCTAGCTATAGGCAAAGAATGTAACTAGACATTTCCAATGAAATGGCCTAAAAGAAAAAGAAGAGGGAATACCAATCCTTGGTATTAAGCTAGATTAGGCCATTTTTTATTTAAAAATGTGAGTTTTCCTCCATGACGCCTTGCTATAATTTTTTGAATACATGCCTGAGCTCATCATCCAAAAGGTAGGCTTCCTAAAACTCCCTAATCCAATCACTATGTAGTTCAACTATAGCTAAAATCTTGCATGCCCATATCTTGGAAAGAGCATTAGCTACTACATTATCCTTGCCCTATGTATGAGTGATGTCAAAATCATAATTTTATAAATAATTTTGGGCTACCCATGTGCACTGCTTAGGCCATACAAATAATGGTGCCACTTCTTTATCGCATGAAGATTAGCCAATATTTCTTAGTCATGGACATTCATAGCCATCTCCTTATCTGTGAGCTTGCGACTCTCAAAGGCAACAATTCCATGATCTTGTAGTAATAGAGCTCCTATGCCGCCATAGCCACTAGTATCACACTATATGGTAAAGTCTCTAAAGAAATCTAGACATACCAAAATAGGATCAAAAGTAAGAAGTTTCTTTAATGGTTGAAGATGCAACCTGCAAGGCCATACCAAAAGAAGACTTTCTTCTTCAATCTATCAACCTTCAAAGGAGCTGTTATAGCTGCATAATGCTTAATAAACCTATAGTAGAATGACAATGGACCAATAAATCCTCTAAGTGAAGTAGTATTAGTAGTTGCTAGTCGATCTTTGACACATTACACCTTCTTAGGATCAACATGTATCCCTTTCTCACTAACAATGTAGCCTAAGTACTCCACTTTTGTCTACATAAATGAACACTTGTTCTCCTTAGCAAAGAATGTATGGTGTCTCAATACATCAAGAACCTTCCTTATATATAAAAATGGTCTCCTAATGTCTTGTTATAAATCAATATGTCATCGAAATTGAAAGAGGAAAGGTTGAAAAATCTTATTCATCAGACTCTAGAGGTAATTGGAGTATTGGTAAGACCAAATGGCATCATTAAGAAATGATAGAAACCACAATTAGTCTTAAAGGTTGTTTTAGCTTTATCACCCTCTCCCATATTGATCTGATGATATCCTGATCTGAAGTCAACCTTGATAAATAAATTTGCCCCCTTAAGCTCATCAAGCAAATCATCTACTCTAGAAATCGGATACATGTTCTACACTGTGATCTTGTTTATATCTATGTGGTTAGTACACATCTTGAAGGATCCATCTTTCTTCTTCACTAACAAGACTAGTGAAGCATAGGGTGAAGAACTAGGCTCAATGAACCCCATCTCTAGAAGCTTCTTGATTTACTTGGCCACTTATTTGTGCTCACATTTAGACAACCTGTAGAGTAGCTTATTGATTAGCTTTGAATGTGGCTCCAAATCTATAGGGTGACCCACTATTGTCTTAGGAGGTAATAAACTAGGCACCTCAAAAAAATCATTGTACTCCTCAAATAGATCCTTTAAAGCTAGATTCTCAACTAGATCCTTGGACTAATCCTCAACCTCTTTGTTTAAGTGTAAAACCAAAATCTGAGAATGCTTCTTATACTCCTTCTTTGAGTTGCTTTATGGTGATAAGCTGAAAATTTGATTCCTAGGGATTTCTCATGGATGGATAAGCTACCTATCAATGGAAAAATCCATGTACAACTATGAGAAATCCATAGTAATCCTCCCTAAGGTCATCAACTAATCACACCCAAGTAAAATATCTCTATGGGTCTCATTTCCAAAGTAATCAGGTTCACCTTTACTTTATAATTTTCAGTCAACTATATAGGAACTTCTAGACACATTTGGATGCTAATTTCCTTTTCACCCTACTTGAAATCTTATGGGTTGTTGTGAATTAGTGAAAAAATAATGCAACATGTCCACAAGTTTCATATTCACAAAACTATGCATACTACCACTATCTATCAAGATAGGGCTCCTAAAACTTGTCCAATCATCCATGGAAATAGAACAAAGGGTGGTGGCGATAGTAGAAAAATCGGTCCCACTCGGGTCAAAGAAAACATGTGCACTACGGTCAAATGAAAATCCATCAACTAGCTCATAAGATTTATTTGACTAAAGATCCTTATCATGCTCTTCGAATTCAACTTGTGCACTCATAGTTGGTTCTTCGATGACTTCTTCATCTACATCCTCAAGTACTATCATGTTGTAATTCTTGGCTTTGGGAATTGTAAGTGCATTTAATGCATGATCAATCGTATACTTTTCACCACATTTGAAGCAGAGGCCCTTCTCTTTATGCTCTCTGAAAAGATCCATGGGTATAAACTTGCTATTGTTTGTTGAATTATTGTTGAGTCTATTATTGCCTTGCTTAGGCTCAACTTTATGTCTAATTGTTGGCTTTGAAGCATTTTGCTATCTTAAAGCATTAAAAGTAGGATATGTAGGGACTTTGGGACTACCAAATGAAGTACTAGATCCATCATAATTTGCCAGAAAAGTTTGTTGAGATGTGGAGCTCTACATGAGCTGGCATCCAGTATGTGTCTTGGGGATGATCAAGATATTATTCATTGGTATGTTAGGTAACTGACATGAGGATACACTAGTGATTCTACAACTGGACCACACCCATGTAGTCCATTCTTGATTATGGCATATTCATTATACCACCTCTTCTTCCTTAGCAGGTTTACACTTAATAACCACATGTACATATGTTGTGGTACTTTTATATTAGATTTTTATTATGTTATAGGCTTAGTTATTTTGTATATAAAATAAAAAATAATATTTCAGCCCTATCTCTCTATGTTCTCAAGTCTCCATTGATTTTGTGCATGTACTCTTGGGTTCTTCACCTCTCTCCCATCTTTTCTATTTTCATGGTATTAGAGCCATCCCACGATTGTGAGAAGATTCATTGAAGGTTTAGGTGAAGCCATTGGAGCATGATGGCAAGCAAGTAAACAACAGGTATAAGCTCTTCCAACTTGCTTGATTTGCCTTGGATTATAGCCGGAGAATGCTCTTGAGGCTAGTAGGGCTATAGTCTCCAATTGTATTGAAACTTGATGAGAAAAAAAATAGTATATACTGTAGATTAGGTCTTTAGACATTCCCGTTATAATTTCTAGCATATGAAATCAATTCGGCCTCCGTTTTGAACCTGCAAGTGATTCGATAGCACCTTTTGGAAATACTGCAGTTTTGACTATGTTGATGGTTTATAGATGCATAGGTTACAAATTTCAAATCTATAAGATTTCATGTGTTTGTTGGGTTGTAAACACAAAATGCATCTAGATATAGAGTACAAATTGTAGTTTTTATTTTGCGATCAATGGAAAAGGTTGCTTGTTTAGTTATAGTGCACCTAGTATCAACTTGCTTGAAAATTGTAGTTTTTTGCAAGTTGTTTGTTTTGCCAAAATGTCTATCAACTTCAACCAGATTATCAGCAAGAGGCTTGATAATAACAATTATCCTACATGGATATCTATGATGATAAATTTCTTGAAGAGTGAATGTGTTTTGAATTACATTGAAGGAGACATGGCAGTAGCACTTGAAGTTCATGTGTGAAATGCTATTATAGAATGGGTAAAGGCTAAGAAAGATTGGGAGTAGACATGGAATAAAGTCATGTATTGGATGTTTGTTAGTGTCATAAATAGCATAATGGGCTATTTATAGGAATCTAAAATCATTGCTATTGCATAGAAGAATCTCACAAGGTTATTTAAAGTAAACACAAAGGCTAGAAAGCTACAGGTCAAGTCAAAGCTAAACTAAGTGAAAAGAGGGAACCTATCCATTAATGATTACATCTTGAAGATTAAGAGTATTGTGGAAGCTCTTGGATCTATTAGTGGGTAGTTGATAATATTGATGTTGTGTGTGCATGCTTAGATGGACTTGGAGATGAATACAAGAGCTTCATGTCATCTATGAATACGAGGGATGATATCTCCAATTTTATACACTTGATTTCTATGTTGATACTTAAGGAGAAGAACCTTGGCTTAGATTTATCTTTTTCTCAAAGAAATAATAAGTTTGAGTACGTTTTTTACTCTATTAGAGAAAAGGTAGAGGTTGTGGCAAAGGCTAAGGTGGTGGTTGTGGTCAAGGTTACGATACACAGCAAAATAGAGGAGGAGAGTCCTTCGAAAGGGGGAGTCAAAGAGGGCAAGTTACAGATTCTAATAGGCAACAGAATTATGTTTGCTTTATGGTTAGAAATATCACATTTCTAAAAAATTCTTCAAAAACAAGGCTAAAATTAAAAATGGGAGAAGGGAGCAAGGCAATTGTGCATTTCGTAGTAGAAATAATTACTATAGAATTGAACAATTGTTTATTATACAACACTTTATGAATGCTATCATTACTAATGGCTCATTAAAAAAAGATCTATTGTATGTAGACTCATGTGCCTCTAACCACATGATTTCTCATAAAGAGTGGTTTAGAGAGGTGTGTAGCAGCCTAGAGTCTTCAAGCTATATACAGATAGGGGATGATACATCTCACCCCTTTTCTCATGTTGAAAATATTCCTTTGAGTATACAAGATAGTTGTAGGTTCAACTCACATCTGATGGTTTTTATGCAGAAGACTTCAAAAATGATTGCAAGTTGATTGTAAAAGGGAAACATGCTAGTATATTATTTACTCTTGATGTAAGTCTACCTAAGTGGATGCTACCATATCTACACAAGGTTCAAGTGTTGTGGCTAATATTGAAATTTGGCATAAGAGATTTGGTCATGTCTGAAAGACATGCAGTAAAAATAGGTTGTGGATGGTTTTCCCAATTTAAATTAATGGGATGCATAAACTATGTGAAGCATGTCAATTTGGAGAGCAAGCAAGGCATGCATTTCCACATGAAGAGAATATATGCAAGAAGCCACATAAATTGATACATTGTGATGTTTGGGGTCCTAAAAAGACTGTAACTTTGAGTGGTTGTAGGTATTATATTTTCTTCATTGATGATCATATTTGCAAAGTATGGATTTACTTTGTGTGTGAGAAAAGTGAGATGCTCACTCACTTTAAAAGTTTTAAGGCTTTGATTGAGAAGGAGATAGATTTGCATATTAAATGACTTAGATTAGATGAGGGGGAGAATATCTCTCCAATGAGTTTTTGAACTTTTTGCAAAAAAATGGTATACAGAGATAGTATACATGTAGATATACTCCATAGCAATATGGAGTTGCTGATTTAAAAAATAGGTATATTGTAGAGGTGATGCGTACATTAATCTAAAAAATAAACTTGCCTTATTACTATTGGGCTAAAGTAGTTGCTACTACTATATAGATTATGAACATGATACCCATAGCTTCTATACATGGCATGACACCTGAAGAGAATCCTACTAGTCGAATGTCAAATCTATTCCATCTAAAAGTATTTGCATGTATTGCTTATGTGCATATTCCTAATGAGTTGTACAATAAATTGGATCCCAAAGCAGAAAAATGTGTATTTCTTAGATATTCTCTTGAGAAAAAGGGATATAGATATTATAACCTTATTACATGTGAGCCAAGAGTTAGCAAAAATGTTGTTTTTAATGAAATGAGTGGCTAGTATATTAATGTGTAAAATGCAATTGGGATTGATGAGCATGAGAGTGTGGCTATGAAAAAAACAAGTCAAGAGTCATAGGCATTTGAGTGGACCACAAGAGTCTCTTAGTCATGGTTCTATCGATAAACTTGGAGTGATAGATTGCGAGTCCCAAACTCGGCCGTCTAAGTTCCAAATTTGATCATCTGAGTGGGCTCCTAAAGAAAAGTGGTTGTCCGACTGGTTAGATGACTCGAACTCGAATGAGGGGTGCCATTCGAGTATTCAAATTGGCCATCTAAGGCCTGAGGTTTGATCATCCAAGGTCCAAAAATTAGCTTGAGTCTAAGTGTACTCTTGTGCGAGCAGACATCCAAATGGACTTAAGTGGATTAATCATCCAAGTTCGATGGTCGATCTTCTGATATGATCATTGTTCGAACAACACAAGAAAAGCACCGAATGACACAAATATTGATTCTATTGATTTAATGCACAACCTACAATGCACCCAAGATTCTGACTCAATGCCACAAACATTAGTGAAGACTCGGGGCATACCTGGAGTGCCCGAATGTGACAATACAAAAGCAATGGAGACTTGAGAACACAGAGAGATAGGACTGAAATCTTTTTCTTTTTTTTTCTTCTTTTCTCACACAAAATAACTAAATCTACAACATGAAAAAAGACTAATATAAAAGTACCACAACGTGTGTACATGTGGTTGCTAAGTATGAATATGTAAGGAAAAAAGAGGTGGCACAATGAATGTGTCATAACCAAGAATAGCCTATGTCGGTATAGCTAGTTGCAGAATCATTGGCATATCCTCATATTAGTCACCTAACATGCTAGTTAATAATATCCTACCACATCACCAAGATGCATAGTGGATGCCAGCTCACATAGAACTTGATATCTTAACACTCCTCCATATGTTACCTATGAAAATCCGCTCTCAATGAAATGGTACTGGATCTTTATGTATTTCATTTGTGCATGATACATTGGGTTCCTAGCCAATTAAATGGCACTAAGATCATTGCACTGCATCCAAAGGTGGCTTCCATGGAAGCTGAATACATTGACTCTCCAAACCAACTATGTAGTTTAGGTCTGACCTAGTGATTGTCAAATAGATAAGGTTGCCCACAATGTTTCCATACATAGTGACATCCTCAATCAAGTCACCCTTATCTGTACTAAGCTTGGCATTAATATCCCAAGGTATAGAAATAGGCTTACAATTAGCCATACCATACTTCTTCAGCATATCCAACACACACTATCTTTGTGGAAACCATATACCCTCTAGGCTCATGATTATCTCTATGTCGAGAAAATAGTATAACTCTCCCAAATCCTTCATCTCAGATTCAGTTTTGAGGAGACCTTTCATATTGTCAATTTTTGTCTCACTATCATCACTACAAGGATTTAAGCTTATAGCGACGGCGGGTAGCGACGCGGGTAGTGGCGTCACTATCTGCGTCGCTTTTTGCATCGCGACGCTCCATAGGGAAAAAAAACAGGCCGAAATCGAGTGCGGCTTTTTATTCGCATTTTTGCATTTTGTGTTTTGAGAGCGAGAGCGAGGGAGAGAGCGACCGTCGTGAGAGAAGGAGAGGAAGAAGACTTGCCGCCACCGCCGCCGTTGTTCGTGAAGGAGAGGAGGGGCCTTCATCGCAAAGAGGAGCCACCCCACAGTCGCCATATCTCATCGGTGAGTCTCCCTCTCTCCTTCTTTTGCTTGTTTAAGGTTTAAATCACTTTCTCTTTTGCTTGTTTAGGAGAGGAAATGAGAGGGAGAGGGAGAGGGAGAGGGAGAGGGAGAGGGAGAGGGAGAGGGAGAGGAAGGGAGAGAAAGAGAGAGAGAGAGAGAGAGGGGGAGAGAAAGAGAAAGAGAAAGAGAAAGAGAGGGAGAGGGAGAGGGAGAGGGAGGGAGAGTGCATTCTCTCTCTCTCCCTCTCCCTTTTGCTTTTGGGGAGTGTTAGGATATATTGTGAGAGGGAGAGGGAGAGGGAGGGAGAGAAAGAGAGAGAGAGAGAGGAAGAAAGAGAAAGAGAAAGAGAAAGAGAGGGAGAGGGAGAGGGAGAGGGAGAGGGAGAGGGAGGGAGAGTGCATTCTCTCTCTCCCTCTCCCTTTTGCTTTTGGAGAGTGTTAGGATATATTGTTAGAGGGAGAGGAAATGAGAGAGAAAGAGAGGGAGAGGGAGAGAGAGGGGGAGGAAATGAGAGAGGGCGAGAAAGAGAAAGAGATGTATACTCAAATGGATAGCTTTATGGAGATGTATGTCTACTCAAATGGATAGCTTTTGTCTACTCAAGATGTAGTCCACCTTTGTGTGTATATATTGGAACGATAACATATCCATGATTATGGTAATGGTATGCACTTTTCTTTTTTTATGGGTATCATTACATCGACTCCTTAAGAGTGCTAAAAATTGGTCATACACTTTATAAAGTCTAATTAGGAGATTTAAGATGCACGGTAATAGACTTATCGATAATGGTATGCAATGTGCTTTACCATGGGCCACGTACATTGGTGACTCTTTAAGATGGCTTAAAATTGGTCATATCCTTCATAATGTCCAAGTAGGGGATCTAATTGTGATATGCATAATTCCTTGTTTTTGTATTAACTTTATAGGCATAATAAATTAGTAATCATGCCAACTAGTCAACGGAAGGACTAAAAGAAAATAATCCCCTAGCTAATGGTCATTATGGTACTTCATCAAAATGAACCCAAAAGTATTGCCATAGAAGAAGAATCCCTTAAATTGAGCATAGGATATTTTCTTCAAATGTTATGACTATGAGTATAATTGATTGGAACTAATTTTATAACTATGGTACACACACATACACCCCCACACAAGCACAAACATTTTTACTATTTGATATTGTCTTTGATATGGTGACCTTGTATTACATTGTTGCATTTGATGTCTTCCAATCATTACAATAAAAGTTGATAAATTTCATAGATGGCATTAATTTTTATACATGGACCTAGGAAAAAAAAACCACATTACTAAGATGCTTTTTGTTTAGACTGATTTTATTATTAGACTAAGAGATCCTCAATGATACTCATAAATTTTGTTGACTAGGATTACTTATACTCAAAGCCCTCTAGTGCAGTTGTATAAGTAATCCTAGTAGAGCCCCTCTAAGATACTCAAAGTACATAACCTAGAGACCGTAGCTAGGTATATAAGGTATAATGGCCATACAAGAAGACATCTCAATAATTGACTGATCACCACTAAATCCCAAAGAAGAATCATGTTCCATCCCCTTAAACTCTATAATCACCTCGTGAAGAACTTCATTAATCATAGCATCCTTGTCACCAATCTTTTTGTTGCAATGATGAAGTAACATATTCATTACTTTTCCTTTTAGCATCTAAGGCATTATCCAATCTTTTAGTCAAGTCCATACATTTAGTCTTCAACTCATGAACCTTATGAACCAATGCTTTTTTTTCTACAATAATGAATAATTATCTACCGGGACAAACAAATCCTTGAGCATGGTATATGGCCGAGATATAATATCAACAAATCTCTCAACTACTATGTCCCATGCATTTTTTACATCAATCAGTAAAGCATTTCTTATATCTTGAAGTTTAGATTTCAACACCATGGATGCATCAATATCAACCTCAATGTTTTTCAAAATTTGCTTCTCAACCTCTTGCAGAGGGTAAAACCCCTCAAGCAAGAGCTTATGGTCAACTTGCAACTTGATATATATCTCCATAAAGCTATCCATTTGAGCCTTGTTTTCCCAAATTGTATTACAAGTCATTAAATTGTTTGTTGTAACGTAGACAAGATGGAAAACGAAGAAGTTCTTGTTGTTCAAGATCGCAAGGCGTATCTTAATCAGTGTGTCCCATGTTCTTCCTCTCAATGCAAGTTGGCAATTAGACGAAAACGTTGATTGTCTGTAGAATAGGTACAATGATTTGGCAAGTTTCAATCTGAGATCATTGATCAGGCGATTGCGGATTTTCAGCAAACGGTAATTTGAAGTTAATATCAATCATGCATTGTACTCACAAGCTAATTGAATACCATATACAATAAGATTGGGTCTTGCTAGAAATTTTTCTATCCAGGGAGGTGATGTCTCGTCCCAAGGGGGAGTGCACCCTTTGCCGCCAATTAGAAGAGTTCGTGGGCGTGTGATGGATGGAGTGCAGGAGCCAATCCACCACTCGCAAGGCCAATCTATACCGTCAATGCCAGAGGAGACAGGCAACCTTCCAGACCTACCTACAATCTTGGAGCCTGAGATGGAGGCAATGATTGATGCATTGATTCCCATGGATGTCGAGACTTCTGATCCGCTTAGAGAGGAAGCATCTATACCATTATATGATGGGTGCCGAGTATCTCGGTTGAAGACACTGCTTGCACTCTTAAGTGTGCAAGCAAAATACAGGTGGAGCGATATGAGTGTGACCGAGTTGTTCAGGTACCTTGCACATAGGCTTCATTGCTTCTTTTTTTTACACTATTATTACAAACATTTTTGCTTTTTCAAGGTGTTTTATGATTTTTTTTCAGGTTATTGAAATATCATATATTACCACCTACAAATACCATGCCTGAGTCTCGTGATGATGCACGACATGTTTTACGGAAGCTTGGCATGGACTACAATAACATCCATGCATGTATCAACGATTGCATACTATTTCAAGGAGAATATGAGACTATGGAGACATGTCCAAAGTGTGGTGCTCATAGGTATCGACAGGACTTGCAAGGGCAAACCATCCCTCAAAAAGTTCTTAGACACTTTTCGCTCATCCCCCACATAAACCACATGTTTCGTACGTCCTGCATGGCGAGCTTGATAACGTGGCATGCACAGAATAGGTCCACCGATGGAGTTCAATGAATATCAGCGGATTTGCGTGCATGGAGCCACATTGACTCTACCTTCCCAGGCTTTGCACGAGAGCCAAGGAATCTTCGGCTCGGTCTCGCAATGGATGGCATGAACCCATTCGGTTTGCGCTCAACTTCTTACAATGTGTGGCCTATAGTCCTTGTCAGCTACAACATCCCTCCATGGCTTTCTACGAAGAAAGGACATCTCATCCTTAGCTTGCTCGTCCTAGGCCGCTACAAAGTAAAAAATATGGACGTGTATCTTCGTCCATTAGTCGATGAGCTTAAGATTTTGTGGGAGGAGGGGGTCACTGTGCAAGATATGAGCAGGCGCGATGGTCGGCGATCAGCCAATATTCGATCCATTCTCATATGAACGATGCATGACTTTCCAGGATCGGGAGAGTACTCAAGTGAGCTGGCCTCCGTTCTCGCTGGTAATATCTATATTTTATCTCATTCAATCAAGTATTCACTAGGTCCTGGTGTTGGAACAGGTCTGGTTACCTCAAGTTATCATTCATGTCCATTGTGTGGGCCACAGTTAGACTCTTGAAGGTCACGAGCCATGAAGAAGATGGTATATCAAGGACACGCTGCTTTCTTTCCGGAGGATCATGAACTCAGGAAAGGTTTCCTTGGATGACCTACAACACGTATGAACGCCGCAAGCTGGTATGAGCTGAAAATGGTCCACGCAGAATCACATCCAAATGGAATGCGGCGATTCTCACTTTTCTATGAGTTGCCATATTGGACCCACTTACAGGTCAACCACTTGTTGGATCCCATGCATATTTTCAAGAATGTGGGCAGCTTGCTATGGGACCACATCACAGGAAAGAGAGACACTATAAGGGCATGAATGGATTTGAAGGAGGTAGGTAAGATGGAGGCGCTTTGGCCGCAGTCAAGTGCTGATGGTTGCATGCAGCTTACTCACACTCCTTGGGTTTTGTCCACTAAAGAAGAGCGCATTGTGAAGCAAGTAATCAAGTCTATCCGCACTCCGATGGGTATGATGTGTTCTCTCAAGTCCGCATTTTCTAAAGACGACCAATTGTCGGGGCTAAAATCCCATGATTGGCACACGATATGTCAGGTTTGTGCTACGAATGGATTGTAATTAGCGTGGGCATTTTGCTATTTGGAATGTGGCCATTATTCATAATGCTTTCTCATTTATGGCAGTTTGTACTACCGATCGCGATCGCAGGATGCCTTACTCCACAAATTCGTGGGGCCATTTACAAGTTGTCGACTTTGGTGAAATGGATCTCAGAGAAAGAGATTAAGACATTTTCTATTGAATCCGTGAGGCGGGGAGCAGTGGAGATGGTCTGTCTCTTTGAGAAATACATGCCCACTAGCATGCTCATGATACAAATCCACCTTCTTGTGCATCTTGTGGACGAAGTGGAGATTGCTGGACCTGTCCATACGCGATGGATGTTATTCTTGGAGTGCTTCATGAAAACCCTGAAAGGCTTTGTGCGACAACAAGCTCGGCCAGAAGGTAGCATGGCCGAAGCTTGGTTGGTGTCTGAGGCACTAGTGCATATTTCACAATGGTTACCAACGGTGGAACCAGACAATGAAATACTATGGTCGCTGAAGGACGATGATAGACTGACTGGAGATGTGGTGGTTGGAAATGGGGTAGAAAAAAGAATGGATGCCTCAATGGAAGAGAAGGTGAATCACTTTTGTATGTTGCACCATGCCTCCATGGAGATGTGGCTCGCCAAGTACCAGATTGCAAGGTAAGATCGAGAGAAAGCGCGAGCTGAATTCCAACGTAGTATACGTCATTGACCGATTTGATATCTCGAAGGCATGGAGGAGATGTCGCGGTTTATGTCAACGCGATGGTTGCATGGAGCCTTGACCGCAGCATCTCGCGAAGGGACAGAGGTCTTAATGGAGGAGTGGGAATTCTCGAGGGGATGTAGTCCAAAGGTGATGAGGAGTTTAGAATCTGTCGTATCTAAATTTTATATGCGATATTTAATTTGAGTGTTTCAATGTACAGTACAAAATATATAGTGCAGCATGGTCGTGCGGACGGCATTTTCACGTGGAGCGTATTGACAAAATGCACTCCACAATGGACTATGGTGTCATGGCAAGGTTCGAGCAAGAGAGCCGGCGACGAGCAACGGATCCAAACACAGTTGTGGATGAGATGGAGTATTTTGGGAACTTGCAAAGTATTATTACAGTGGGTTACCGTAGCTTCTCCATGATACTATTGTCAAGATTGTGGGAGAGAAGGAAGGAGTCTCACTTGTAGCTTTCTTGCTTGCACAATGGGGGAATATACACACAGGTGGAGGCTGAAAAATAGTTTTCCTCTTCTTAGTTGTGTAAGCCCAAAAGAACTCAAGTACATAGAAATAGAAGAACCCTATATATGGGTCTCAAACCAAACTCAACTAACTAAGGTGGCATACTAACTGAGCCATGAACTAGAGTAGATAAGGATAGCTGTCATCTAGCTATTATTCATGGGCAGTGTACCAACCGCATCTGCAAACAACTGACAAGTCGGTGACATAAATGCACAACGGTCACCCTGGCATATCACGAGTGGAGCTCGATATCTCAACACTCCCCCTCGAGCTCAATTCCAATTCCTGCACACCAAGCAGGTCTCTGAACTTGCGCAGCTTCTCTGTGCCCAATGCCTTCGTGAATATGTCAGCTACCTGATCCTCTGTGCTGACATAAACTAGATCAATAAGACCTAGTAAAACCCTCTCCCGCACATAGTGATAATGCACCTCAATGTGCTTTGTTCTAGCATGATAGACTGGGTTATTTGCCAAGTGTATACTACTCATGTTGTCACAATAAATGACAACTGGCCCATCTGTAGGAGGCTGATGCATATCATAAAGTAGCTTATGCAACCAAGCTACCTCACATGCAGACATTGCTGCACCCCTATACTCAGCCTCTGTGCTCGACAAGGCAATTGTAGGTTGTTTCTTGCTGCTCCAAGTGACTGTATCACTCCCAAAAGAGAACACATATCCACTAGTAGATCGTCTATCAGAAATACTACCAGCCCAATCAACATCAGTGTATCCATGCAACTGTATCTGAACCCCAGTCTCATAAAATAGTCCATACTGCAA
Organism: Lygodium microphyllum; assembly: GCF_053477565.2. NCBI lineage: Eukaryota > Viridiplantae > Streptophyta > Polypodiopsida > Schizaeales > Lygodiaceae > Lygodium > Lygodium microphyllum. The sequence goes on along the minus strand of NW_028229514.1, from coordinate 19,714,139 downwards.
TGTGGACTTCACATACCTGAGTATGCATCTAGCCGCATCCAAATGCTATTTCCTTGGAGCCTGCATAAACTGACTTACCAATCCAACAACATAGCTCAAATCTGGCCTGGTAATAGTCATATAAATCAAACTTCCTACTATGCGTCTGTACATAGTAGGGTCTTCAAGAAGCTCACCTACATCTGCGCTCAACTTCACATTCTGCTCCAAAGGAACTAAAATAGGCTTACAGCCTGTCATCCCATATTTGGACAGCATGTCCAATCCATACTGCCTCTGCAAGAGCCATATCCCACTTGGTGATCTAATCACCTCAATGCCCAAGAAATAATGCAGCTCTCCCAAATCCTTCATCTCAAACTTCTGCTTCAATAGCATTTTCACATGAAGGATATCTTCATCACTGTCACCTGTCATAATCAAATCATCAACATGAATGACAAGTAGCATAATACATTTCTCTATTTTTCTCACATAAAGTGAGAAATCTACCTTGAAAATTTGAAAGCCAATAGTGACAAGATACTGTCCTATCTTGTCAGACCATGCTCTAGGTGCTTGCTTCAAGCCATACAAGGCTTTCTTCAATCTACATACAAACTCAGGATGAATAGCATGCACATAACCTGGTGGCTGCTCCATATATACCTCTTCTTGCAAATCATCATGCAAGAATGCATTCTTTACATCCATTTGATGTAAAGACCATTCCTTTGATGCAGCCATAGCAATGACTACTCTCACGGTTGCCATCCTTGCAACCAGACTGAATGTTTCTTCATAATCAATGCCATATGTTTGTGCATACCCCTTGACTACAAATCTTGCCTTGTATCTATTCACAAAACCATCTGCATTGTGTTTCACCTTATAAACCCACTTACAACCAATTGCATTCTTATCTTTAGGCAAAGGTACCAATTCCCATGTAGCATTTGCTTCCAAGGCATCCATTTCTTCATCCATGGCTTTCTCCCATTTTTCTTTTCCCATGGCTTGCTCAAAAGAAGCGGGTTCTGGTTCATGTATCACTTTGACCATATAGGCATAGTGAATGGCTGTAAATCCATCATATTTCAGCCTATCCACAGGATACCTAGCTCTGGTAGACCTGCGCAAAGTAGGTTCACTCCCAGGTGCTCTCAAAACATCCCTAGTCTTCCTTACTCCAGGTGTAACAATAGAAGGAATACCCAACTCATCATCAATGCTCTGTTCTGAGCCACTGGATTCACCATCCACATAAGAGTGACCTGCATTCACATCAAACATGGACTGATCTACCTTCTCTTTTCCTTTTTGTAATACCTGCATACCACTATTTGCATTGCTTTGAGAAGATTCTCCTGATCTCAATATGCTTGTCCATGGCGAAGAATGTGAACCACTGCTAGAGGACTCTCCAGGTCCACTAATATCTTGTGACTGCTGCTGTGAATTCTGTGTAGCATTACCATTTTGTGCATCTACTTTATAAACTGGTTTATACTAGCTACTCATCTCATCAAAAACAACATCTCTGCTCACTGTAAACTTACAAGTAGAAGGATTATAGCATCTATACCCTTTTTGTTGCAGAGAGTAACCAATAAAGATGCACTTCTCAGCTTTTGGATCCAACTTGGATCTCAACTCATCTGGCACATGAACATAGGCAATGCAACCAAAAATTTTCAAATGAGAAATATCTGGTTTCCTACCAGTATACCTCTCCTCTGGAGTCATGCCATGTATTGCTACAATGGGAGTCGTGTTCATTATGTAGACTGCTGTAGCAACTGCCTCAGCCCAGTAAAAATCTAGTAGGTCTTTTTCATTGAGCATGGCACGAGATACCTCTCCAATATGCCTGTTTTTCCTTTCTACAATTCCATTTTGTTGTGGGGTATGACTGCATGAATATTGATGCTTTATGTCATGCTCCTGCAAGAACCTTGCAAACTCATTTGAGAGGTACTCTCCCCCTCCATCTAACCTTAGGCATTTTATTTCCAGGCCTGTTTCTTTTTCAACCATAGCTTTAAGAGTTTTGAAATGCCCAAAAACTTCACTTTTCTTTTTCATAAAATACACCCAAACTTTTCTGCTATAGTCATCAATAAAAGTGACAAAATAGTGACAGCCTCCAAGAGATGCAGCTTTAGTAGTCCACACATCAGAGTGGATTAATTCCAATGGCTTCTTACTCTCTTGAACATGTCTAGGAAATGGTGTCCTTGCTTGTTTTCCAAACTGACAGGCTTCACATACCTTATGCAATTCTGCAACCTTGAATTTAGGCAATCCTGCAACAATATTTTGGGCTTGCATTGATTTAAGTCGATATACATTAACATGACCAATGCATTTATGCCAAATATCAATATCTGCAACTACACCGGTCCCATGTGCAAACATTGCTGCACTCAATTCAGGCATGTCTGCATCCAACGTAAACATTCTACCCTTCTTCTTTCCTTTTGCTATCAAGTGACCTTTATTTTTCATATCCTCAACAAAGCATCCATGAGAATTAAATCTGAACTGCAAGCCCTGCTCAACCATTTGACCAACAGAAACTAGGTTCTTGGTGATATTCGGGACATGAAATACATCCGACATGTATTTCTTTTTCCCATCTTGCATACACAAAGGAATTTTTCCAATCTACATAATAGGATGTGCAGTATCATCACCAGTCTCCACAAATCTTGGTTTTTCCATTTTCCTTGCATCCTGCATCCATTCTGCATGACATGTCATGTGGTTTGATGCACCTGAGTCAACATACCACACATCATTGCTTTCTTCTGCACTTGTCACAGAATTGGTCATATGCTGCACCATAAACAAATGCTCATTTCTGTCATCACCATGTCTACTAGAAGATGCATAATTTCCTTGTTGCAATTTTCCATTCATGATGTCATTCTGCTTTTTATAGCAGTCTTTAGCCATATGACCCATTTTACCACAGTAGTAGCATTCAACATTGCTGTTTACATTTTGGCCTCTTTGCCATCCACCACAACCTCTTTGGCTCCCCCTGCCTCTAGAGTTACCATGTCCTCCTCCATAGGACTGGTTTTCTTGAGTTTGCTGCGTATTCTGATTTCTACCACGGCCTCCAGATCAGCCTCCTCTACCTCTGCCTCTACCTCTTCCAGCATTTGAGTAGAAGACAGCTTCTTTTGAAGTTCCTCCTGAAGAAGATGCACTGCCATTTCTCTGCTCCTCAGAAATTAGAAGAGCAATCAACTCCTCAAAATCAAGAAATCTTTCACAAACGGAAATGGATGTTCAGAACTGTGCATAATCCTTTCCTAGACCATTCAAGGTCACAGAAACTCAATCATCATCTTCCACTGGCGACCCAATGGAAGCAAGTGCATCTGCAATCTTCTTCACCTTCATGTGGTAGTTAATGATGCTCATACTTTCTCTTTGCACATTGTGCAACTCTTGCTTGAGCTGCATTTCCCTAGCTTGCGTATTTGTGCTATATATTTTTGACAAAGTATCCCATGCCTCCTTTGGCATACTTGCATCTTGAATATGCACAATCATAGAGTCTGAAATGCTGATAGACAGCCAATACATAACTTTCCTAGCTCTCTCATGCCATGCTTTAAATGCCTGCATTTGCTGTTGATTGGGAACATCAGGAAGAACTGGTTCTTCTTCATTTCCTGCAACGAATTCCCAATATCCTTTTTCCATAAGGAAATTCGTCATTCTGAACTTCCATGCTTGGAAGTTGTTCTTGTCAAGCTTTTCAGTGACAATCTATGAAAGAGAATTAGATGCCATTACAGAACACTGCAAAAAATTATGTCACTGTAAAGAACACAGCTTCAGCCTCACAAGGGCATTACAGAACACTGCAAAAAATTATGTCACTGTAAAGAACACAGCTTCAGCCTTACAAGGGCAAATTTGCAAAACTGACGAAAGTGGTATTTGACCACACAGTCACTTCCTAGTGACGATTTTGCATCAACAGGCAACGGGGATGATTCTATAACTCCCAATGTCTCTGTGCATAGGCATACGATGCAATTTCTACAGTAACATTTCATCGACCTGTAGAACAGTGGTCGCATAGCATAAAACATGGCCTTTTCTTGAGTGCGTGCAGAAAACTTCCGCCTCCAAAACAGGCCCCGAAATGGCCTCAAATCAAAAAAACAGAGCAACCAAGGGCTAAAGCCCTTACCCACAGCATATATTGCTCTCTTGCTACACTGCGAAGGACGTCTCAATTTGAGACAATGCACTCTTGCACTTTCCGACTGTGCTACCTACAGAGACTTGCTCCCAATATAGAAAAATGAAAGCAACACTGGTCATCTTACGAGAACACCGCGAACTTGGCTTGCTTTCTTAAGCTCCTTACCACGAACAAGGCTCTGATACCATGTCAAGATTGTGAGAGAGAAGGAAGGAGTCTCACTTGTAGCTTTCTTGCTTGCACAATGGGGGAATACACACACAGGTGGAGGCTGAAAAACAGTTTTCCTCTTCTTAGTTGTGTAAGCCAAAAAGAACTCAAGTACATAGAAATAGAAGAACCCTATATATGGGTCTCAAACCAAACTCAACTAACTAAGGTGGCATACTAACTGAGCCACGAACTAGAGTAGATAAGGATAGCTGTCATCTAGCTATTATTCATGGGCGGTGTACCAACCGCATCTGCAAACAATTGACAAGTCGATGACATAAATGCACAACGGTCACCCTGGCATATCACGAGTGGAGCTTGATATCTCAACAACTATTCGATGTGCAATGGTTCAAAGTGGTACTTGGAGGAGCTGGAGCAACAGTTCGACGAGGTCCATCTGGATTTCTCGAAATAAATTCCAAAAAAGAATGGACCGATTTGCGGGACACCTTTGTGTTGCCGGCCCATTGTGAACAGGTGCATGGAATCATTTGCTTACTAATTGTATTACGACATGGTTTATGTCACAATGGTTTGAACTCTCTTGTACGTGTTTGTGAACAGGTAATCTTCTATCCAAACCCCCTACAACCTCGATGGTGGTATGTTATACTTTCAACTTCTCGAAGTGCGAGAGTATATGATCAAAGCAATGTTCCGAGCATAGATGAAGATAATATGCAAATAGAGGGGTCGATATTGCAAGGGGTGGAGGCCGTCGAAAGCTTGGAGCCAGCATCGGCTAACAATGATGGAAATACAGGAGTCCAAGAATTTTTTGAGAACAAGGCGGACTCATTCTTTTGTGGTGACATATCTATCGACCTTCCAGTGTATACGGAGTTGTGTCAGGAGATTAACATGGGACAATAGGATACTTCATACTTGGAGCATCCACTTACTCAATTCGTTGACCAATCTCTTATAAAGGTACATAATATATGCATTTTAAGTGAGAATTTTTTTAAATGATTTATTTTACTGTACTTTGTATTATTTAAATTGATTATTCTAACATCATTTTTTATCTGTGCAGGTGATATTTTCAGGATGAGTCGAGGGATGAGCGATGAGGAGTTACAAGATATCTTCGTACCCATGTCTCCAGACTAGCTCGAGAGATTCAGAGAGATGGCAAACCAGGAGCTGTCTCGTTCTTCATTAGGGCGCTCTGCTAGATCTGCTTCAGCGCGATCGAATGCTTCGGCTTCGAGCAAACGATCTCAATGCTCACGACTTGGGCCAGAGGGAGGGAGTGCATCGGGATCAGGGGGATGCTGCTGTGGACACACGGATGTGATGTCTCTGTCTCATCGTTCAACTGGAGCTGTGTCACCTCCAGGATTTGCCACACCTGTGGGGACATCTACTCCAGTTACTCTGGCTTTTGCGCAGCCGTCAGCACAGGTGGCACCCCTTTGGGTACCACTCCGAGAGAGATTATCCCCGTCGGTACACCGGATGCAAAGGGGTCTCCTCGATATGCCCAGGAGCATGGACGCTGATGGGAGAGGACCCATCTTAGGCAGACTCCTAAGGGTTATGGATATCTAGTCGATAGTAGGTCAAGAGCCATCATCATGAATGATGAGGGGAGGAGGGTGATGGCTCGCATGAGAGAGTTGTGCCAACAAGTTTTTCAGCACAACGTCTTGGATCATTGGAAGAACATACCAAAGGGGAGAAAGGACTACATAGTAGCATTCTTACATGAGGAGTTTCCGGTGCCAACCGCAATAGATAGATTCTCTACGGGCCGGATAATGGATTGCATGAGTGCATACATGTCACATAGACGATCCGATGCACGCAAGGCAATCAAGAGTGGGACTGCAAAGCCTGAGTGGTTAGATGCAGACGACTGGCGCCGACTGAGGGAGGAGGCTACAGATTCTCCAGGACGTTGGAGTTAGCAGCGCGAGGCGGCGAGGGTACGACTCGAGGCCGGAGTGGTCCATCATCTTGGGAGTGGCGGCCACAAGACATATTTGGAGGACTTTGTAAGTTTTTCTTTTGTTTTGCTTATTTGTTTTTTTGAAATATTTTTTGTACTGACAATCATGTTTCTAACATTTAGCATTTTGTTTTCTTTGCAGCACTCCATTACAAATCACAATCCGACCGGCCTTGAGACTCAATATGTAGAGAGGCACGGTCTCAATGCATTGATCGACCGATTTTATAGACGCGGCGGCCCTGTAAGTCACTCATCTTTCTTGTATGTAGTTACCATGAGATATTTGAATGCATTATTGTATGGTGGATTGATGTGTTGTTTCTTTTTCTGCAGAGTCCGTTCAATGCTCCTTTGCGGCAAGATGAGCTTTCGGGGGATGAGGATTTGTAGCTTGCCCTTGGATCCCTGGAGCTCACACACCTTTATTTTTGAGTCGCCTGATCTATGTAGACATTTTCTATGTATTAGTGATATCCTGTCATGATTGTACCAATCGCTTTTTATGCGATCATGTATTTATTTCATGTTTCAATTTTATGATTTCAGTATACATTCTTTTTGTTTGCAAGCGCTTTGTACAGAGTAGTGCAAAAACTATTTTGTATGGCTCTCATAAAGCACACAGTGCTCCACAAAAAAAAATTATCCTTGTTACCGTCGCTATTAGCGTTGCAAATTTTACTGCTCGCGTCCCTATTTCCGTCGCTATACGCATCGCAAAACGTCGGTATTAGCGTCGCTATTGGCATCGCTATTGGCACCGCAAATGCGACGCCAATACCGACGTTTCTATGGCGTTGTTAATAACGATGCTTTTTGCGATGACGGGGGCAAATTTTGTTGTTTGTATTTTCGTCACTTTAAACGTCGGTATAAGGCCTATATCTTGTAGTGCATCCACATATATAGTAATGACCACAATACCTACATCACTCTCATATACATAGAGTGAGTGATCAACTTGTGCTCTACAAAATCCAATGCTAACAAGATATTCTACAATCTTCTCATGCCATGCGTTGGGTGTTTACTTCAGCCCATACAAGGCCTTACAAAGCATGCCTATATAATCTGGATGACTCTCATCTACATAACTAGGTGGCCGCTCCACATAAACTTTCTCTTGCAACTCCCCTTGTTGTAAGAAGGAATTATTTACATCCATTTGATACATGATCCAACCTTTTGATGTAGCCACTACTATGATACCCCTTCTAGTGGCCATTTCAGGCTATGGAGTAAAATTCTTCTCATAATCAAATACCATGAGTCTACGTATATCCTTTGGAAACCAATTGTGCTTTTTATAGCAATAAATAGATTCATCTGACTTATGCTTGATCTTCTAAACTCATTTGCAACCAATATCTTTCTTTCCCTAAGGTAAAGATACAAACTCCCATGTATTGTTATCCATAGGTGCAGCCATTTCTTCATCCATAGATTGATCCCAATGCTCATTATCCATTGCATCCTCAAAACAAGTGGATCCTACATTTTCCACAATCTTATCCATTTATGAATAGTGATGAGCTACATAGCTATCATATGTCAATCGCTATATTGGCTTTGTTCTTTACTTGACCTATATGGACCTAGATTGCTACTAGGTTCTTTAGCATCCTCTTGTGCCTTTTTTGCACACCAAGTGATTTAATAGATGGAATTCCAAACTCCTCATGTAAGCTTTGCTCAGAGCCATCTGAATCTGGGGGGGTCCATCTATAAGAAATCATGTATATAGCATGTGTTCAAAGGATATTAAGAAATAACCATTCTTTATATTCTATAAGGCCTTAAAATGACTCCTTTTACTTTACTTAACTTGTTGTTTTTAAAAAAATTGTAATTAAAGAATCCCTCTTGTAAATGTAATCTTGTAAATTTTACTAAATATAATATCCTTTCTTTTTAACTCACGTGGTATCTTACATGTTCTATAAGATGGATCCCCAAGATCTAAATCAACATCAAAATGAGAGAAACCTAATGATACATCTATCACAATAGGTGATTCCCCATCTTTCTATTTAGCTTTTCTTGACATATGTGATGTACTTGGTGGAGTAACTTGTGATTGCACTCTTGGATTCTTCACCTCTCTCCCCTCTTATTTGTTTTTAAAGTTGCCATATTTACCAACAACCCTTTGATGATCAAAAGAAGCCGGCATGGGAATATCCTTCTTGTACTTGCTACAAACCTCTTTGCTAGCTCAATAGCCTAGAATAGTGTGGTTAAACTATAAATCATAGATGTACTAATGCAACTTTGCATCATTGCTCACAATTTCTACATACATAGTAAGATTCAAAAATTGATTGGTATACTCTCTAAACTGATAGGCTTCTTAGGTCTAACTAATATCATCTTCTAGCTAACTTTTCTTTCTCAATGGGAGAGACAAATACTTGAGTCATCTTAGATTTGAATCCTTCCAATTGTTACCTATTCATTTCCTCTCTTTATGTATCTCCACCATGCATGAGCAAAGCCCTCAAGGTGAAGTGTAGCAAAGTGAATCTTTTGGTCATTAGACAACCTAGAAAAAATATCAAAGTAGGATTCAAAATTTGAAATCCACTCTTCCAAATCAATCAACGATGATGAATGGACACAATAGTTGGTCAATATAATTTTATTACAAAGTTTTCTCTCAACAAAATCTTATTGTCCATTTTGATGCTTGGGACTCCTTAGTATATGGTATACCCTTCTTTCCAATGATACCTAAAAGGAGTCTCCCTAGTATATGGTATACCCTTCTTTCCAATGATACCTAGCTATGGATTATTATTCAATGGTTGAAATGGTTTTTTGTCTCTACTCACTTTATCTCCATTTGTGTTACCACAAGCATAGAAGTCTCAACACTAAGTTTATACAAAGACTCTATGGTGAAAGCTGAAATTTTTTTCAAGGGATCCTTGATAGAGTGGATTATCTGCTTCATTGCTTTCTTGGTTTGAATGTTGGACTAAACCATTTTCTCAACCACTTGGTCCAATTTAGAAACCAACTTCATATGTCAGATAGAGTGTCTATTTTCATGCTTACAAAGCATGGCATTGAGAGTGCTATATATGCCATATTCTTGGGATTCTTCCTCATCATGATGTGTCTTAAGTATTACCTCATGTGCTTCCTTGAGACATCATATCCTTGTTTTTTCCTTCGTTTCCAGCCATTTCTACTCATTGTTATAGTGCATTTCAAGTAGACTACATGTCAGTAAACTGGCCATAAATTTTCACCACGATATCTAAATCAATAGATTTTTTATTTGAAACAAAGCCAATCAATATCTCTTTAAGATGAACTATAGCACTTGACTTTAGAATCAAAATAGAATATTCTAAAAATGTCTTTTTCCTACTATATAGAATGTCCAACACTATGTAAAAATACTATTTTGGCTTTTCACCTCCCTTAGGTCTACGCTAAGGTCTCCAAACCCTATAGTACCCTAGATATGATGTGTAGGGACTTGATATGACTTGCAATGCCCTATATAGATCCTAGATGAATTATAAAATACTCTGTAATACCTATAACTGAGTAGAAAATACACTAAAAAGGGTCCCAATTTTCTATTTGACTGAAGTACCTTGAACAGAACCTATATTAAACCTAGAATAACCTATATCACTTGTAAATGGTTGAATATGATCCGCAATCAATGCCTTAGTGCCCTATTACTCCTGTCTATATCTATACTCTACTAATGCAGGCTAAAATAGACAAAAATAACTTGCAGTCAATATATAATCCTTGTAAACCAATCAATGAATCCCTAATCAATACTCTTCAGTTGAAGTCTTCGGGTCTTCAATATCTCCACTCACAATATTTGTGTGAGGGATAAAACAACATGACAGACTTCCTACACAAGCTTCAAATAATCATGATGTGGAAAACATTTCTCTTGGGCCAATTGGTTACACCCCTTTGAGATCTTTAATAGTGGGAAAGGGTTACCTCTTTATTGTCCCACTATCTCCCCTTGTATCCACCTTTTTCCTCGCTGGGAATTGTCATGGCAAGAGCATTCCATTCTAAGCAAACAAGGATGATATGCATTACTAAAATAATTCTTTTAACCTTCAATTATATGCAAGGATTTGATCAATGAAAATGAAATTAAGAAATTAAGATTGGCTAAGGGTCTTACCACTGTAAATCAACGATTCACTAATTGCAATACATACCCTTTACAATATTTTTCTTGGGTACAAGAAAATTACAAAATCAAATCAAGGTTATGCATAAAGATATTGAAAATAGTAATCATGATGAGATTGGATTGAAAGGAATGCTAATATTCAATGTAGAGGCTTTGATTTATGTAAAGAAACACTAATCTCTAATTTATGGCTCGTTTAGAAGCTCAAATGACCATAGATCTCCCATCAACAAGTAGAAAAAGCTTGAACAAGTGGTTGTAGAGAGATTTTTAGAGATTAAGCAAATCAAATACCTCTTGTTGACTTGAAGAAGATGGATGATTCCATTAGAATCAAGCCTCAATCCATTGATGGAAGAAATTTCCCCAAAACAATCCATAAGCTTCATGGTCCATGATTACATTGAAATCATCCCATCGTTTGCTTTGTGAAGGTCATTAAATCCTCAAAGAATAGTTACCTTAACTCCTCTTGAATACTTGAATACCAAAGATTCAAGATCCCTGACTAAAAACCCAAAAATGTAACTCCATTATACACTCCAAGAAACTTGATAGGCTGAAATTCTTCTAATTTCTTCAATCTTCCACCTCAATGATTCCTTGAACAATGCCCTTTGGCCTTGGATGCAAGCTTTCTTGATGATTCTTGAAGGCTTTAATTATCTTGTTGTCCATGAACAATGGAAGTAGAAGGACGCTTGAAAAGAAGAAGAAATGGCTCAATCTTGGTGGCATTGATGATCCATGACCAAATAGAAAGCCTCAAGAGCAAGAAGATGAGCAATCTCGTGAGATTTTTCAGGATTCTTTACCATGGAAAATGTCGCCTTATTTTGCCATGGTTAGGATTTGATGAAGCTAAAGAAAGAGCTAAAAATCTTGGAGAATATGCTTCTTTGCTTGTTAACATTGAAAAGAAGAAGAAATGACTCAATCTTGGTGGCATTGATGATCCATGATGAAATAGAAAGCCCCAAGAGCAAGAAGATGAGCAATCTTGTGAGATTTTTCAAGATTCTTCACCATGGAAGATGTCGCCTTATTTTGCCATGGTTAGGGTTTAATGAAGCTAAAGAAAGAGCTAAAAATCTTGAAGAATATGCTTCTTTGCTTGTTAAGATTGCTTCTCTTGATCATTGATCACCATTAAAGTGGTTAATACTTGCTACTAATCAATATGTAGCCTCATGTGATCAACACATTTTGTGCCAAAAAAATGCACTAGTCTTTCTAATACTCTAGGTATATTGCTTACGACTTATTAAATGATTTCCCCAAGGTTAGAGTAAGAGATGTGATCATTGAAGAGAAAGAATAAGGGTTTCTTGATAGCCACCATGAAAGCTTTAGCAAAAGCTTGGAAGAAGAAAGAGGAAATAGAGAGCTTGTTTTGAAAAGTACATAGACTACTATTTTTAACTAACTCTATTTCCCCATTCTTTAACCATTTTACCTCCAAAATGGCCTATTTCTTATCCATGACCTCCCATTTTATCCATGATGCCTCAACTTGGTCTTCATATACTTTATTTAGCTTTGACTAAGCTGCACTTGGTCTTCTTGGCCTTTACACTTGTCTAATTCCAAGTTGATACCCTATCCTTGAAAAACTGGAATGAAACTAGTATGAGAAGAAAATCTAGGAAAAGTTTATAACCAAATAGATCAAAGACCAATGCTCTGATACCACTTATCAAGAAGAGATGTGTCAAAGCCCTTGAAGCAATAAGAATACGTTATTAAGTCCCACATGTTATGCATGTGAAGCATAATAGTATTATATTTTTGTATTGATGCTAATTTTGACATGGGATTTTGTTTTTTATAATGATATTGTATATTTGTCCACATGCAAAAGTTATTCAAGTCAATTCTAATTTCTCATTGCATGAAGTAAGCTATTATATATGATGTACACAATGGCTCTCTCTCTCTCTCTCTCTCTCTCTCTCTCTCTCTCTCTCTCTCTCTCTCTCTCTCTCTCTCTCTCTCTCTCTCTCTCTCTCTCTCTCTACACACACACACACACACACACACATGTATGCACATGTACGTATGTATGTATATGTGTGTCTGTGTTTATTTTTTATCGGTACCAATTATCTTTTTTCAAAGACCTCAGTTTGAAAAGTGGCCATTATTTGGTGACAATGTCATCAACTTGAGAGGTACAATATCACATATTGTATGGATGTTTATATATGTCCATACTTTTTCTCTCCAAAAATGCCCATTTTAGGTTATCAAAACTCAAATTTTGTTTGGGGACCTATATTTTTAGCCAAAAAAGTGAAAACTTGCCTAAAAGTAAAACACTAGTCTATATAAGGTGTATATATATGTGCATGTGTGTATGTGTGTAGATGTATATATCTATGTGCATCTATTTACACATAAATACATAGAATATATATTGAGCTACATCACATGATTTTTTAAAATTGAGGGACATAAATGTTATACAGATTTGAGTGTGTATATTTGAACAATCTTACTTATTGTTATATATATTGTGTCATATCCTACACGTAGTTGGACAAGGAAGTGCCATAGACCTTACTTTCATAGAGCCTTAATTTGTAGAGTAGTATCTTGTTTAATATTGTCCACTATGACTTGCATATAAGTTAAAACATGTAAATGTTATGTAGACTTGAGTGTGGATATTTGAACAATCTTATTTGTTGTTATATATATGTTGCCATATCTTTACATCTAGTTGGATAATCAAGTGTCATTGGCCTTGCTTGCATAGAGCTTAATATGTAAAGTCATATCTACAAAAAAAAGGGATTTGTTAGTCAAAGATTAATGAAAAGCCAAATTACTAGTTAAACTAGGAAAATCCATTGTATTCTTACTATTTTTAAAGAAAAAATGCCAGTAGAATATCTTTTTCATGGATCAATGTGGCATTAATGGCGTTGAAAGTTAGAACTTCAAAATATTTGCTTGTCAAGCATCTAGAGGCAAAGAAAGTGCATTTAGAAAAATACATCTTCTACATAACATTGGTGCCTCTCTCATTCGAGGATCTCCTTTTTTTCTTAAACATAAAAGGTCCAAAATGAGCTCAAATTACTTAAATGGGGGTTATGACTTTGTGATTAGAGGGTGGGAGTATGTCAAGACGTGTGTAAAGTTTGAGGCCCAACCACTAGAGCTTGGGTGGCACCACTCTATTAACCTTCAAGCAATATCAAGCTTTGTGTGAGACAAATCCATGTTGCCTAGCTTGTTTCCTTTGCTAAGAGTTGCATCCAAGGTTGAGGGTACTACTAATGTATATCATAGTGCTAAACCCAAGGTGTACATTGGGAAAGACATGTATATAGAAGCATGTTCACACTTTTGCATGTTAGGAGTGTGGAAAAAATCATCAATGGTTGGACATGGTGGGTGTGCAAAGTCTTCACCCGGCTAGCAAGGAGTTACATCCTTTGGAGGGGCTGCTACTAGGGGGAAGGTAACCCTCCTCTCCCCACATGCACATGTCGTGACTATAGGGTTAGTGTGGGTGTGACCTAGCTCTTAGGGATTGGAAGGCAACTAGGGACTTTGAGGTGACAACAAGTGCAGAGTCAAAGGAGGCGTTTGATCACGCGGGAAGGGAGCCGAAGGATACTGTGGGAAGGACACGTGTAAGGAGGAAGTTGGCCCGGCCATAGTTCTTGTCCTAACCCTAGATACAGCTGGCATGTTAAGTACGCTGCCGGCATGGTATGGCTATCCCGAGCCTTGGCCTAGATACTCCAAGGCCCCCCCTCTCTCTCTCTCTCTCTCTTTTTCTTAAGTACTAATCAGGCCTACCTCCGTCTGACAGACACAACTCCGTCTATGCGCGCGCGCATGCGTCTGTGTGATCAGAGAAATATCCGGGCTCCCTTCTTTGATTTGACAGAGCACCGCCATAGCTTTGCTCTAGCCCAAATTTAGAAAGTGTCGCCATTAATCCTGTGCTCCATTCCTTTACAAAGCCTGCGACAGTGTCGCCATTAATCCCGTGTTCAATTGCTTAACAGACCCAAATTAAACAGTGTCGCCATTAATCCTGTGCTAGAATACTGATCGGAAGGAGGGGTCGATGATCCTTAGCTGAATTACTCACAAAACCTTTGACAGTATAACTTTGTGCTGATCTGATCAATACACATCCAGATTAAGGAGGGGGCGTCAATCCTTCGCTCAATTACTTGACGGCGTCTCTGACAGGCATCTGATCGAATTCATTCTTATTTGCGGAGTCGGGTGTCATTGATGGGGATGAGCTTTGCTTGCCTGGCGTGGACCCTGAAGATGCGGTTTAGGATCATGAGAAGCTTCCTCGCCAGCAGGAAACAAGCGTCCACGATGATGAACACGAGGTCTTGCTATTACGATAGTAAGATCACTGCGGCTAATAATTGCAATGATTACACACGGCTCGTGGATCCAGAGGATGAGCAAACTCGCCTCGCCCAGGAGCTCA